>NC_141865.1:10279576-10438653 GCF_024713525.1 Acromyrmex echinatior | reverse complement strand
CGACGCGTGTATTGGTGTATTTCTCGCGGTGTATAGTCGCATACTTTGCACTCAGGGCACGCGGTATAATGTCGAACGATCTGTCGGTGATATATACGAACGCGAATTCTTAACGAGAAAGCTTTCAGAGCGCGCGTGAAAGAGAAAGAGAGAAAGGGAGAGCCTTATACGTGGGTGGCGAAGCTTGGCATTAAAACATCGGAACGATTTGTCGGTTTGAAGAACCGACCCTCGTAACAAAGTTAATCAGAGTTTCACCGGCGACGAACTGAGGAACTTCGCGCCTCGTAGATTCTCTGATTACAGAGATTTATAGAAATAAATATCGGAGTAAAGTATGAATTAATCGCATCCCACCCGTGAGATGATATCCAATCGGCGAAAGGATTGTATTCCATTTTAGAAACCGGTCCTGAGATGCTTATACGTTTGCGTGCGCGTTACAAGCGAACGTTGCAAGAAGGTATTCTGTTTATTTGCTCGGCTGAAACTGACGGCCGGCGATACCTCGTGAGTAGGCGAAGCGCACTGTCATCACAATTGCTTTGCAGGAAGCGACTCTTGTCGGAACGATGATCGAGATGCGTCTCGCGCCAGTCGATAACGGTGCATCGAAGACGACATACCGAATGCCCTCGGGAAGCATGTTTCCATTAGCGGTAAAGGACTAATTGCGTCCTCCTCTACTATAATACTTTTCTCCGAGGTGGCCATGTGAGTCGTTCTAATCACTTTCCAATCTGTCTGCGAATGAAGGTTGAGTGCAACGTGCCGTTGTATGATTGGGCCCTCAATATGTAGCCTTTCTTATATTGAAAGAAAGCGCGTAGTCATTATCCTCTCATATTGCTTTAGACAGCAACGCCTACGTTTACAATTGTACGATTGATGCCTATCGACGTAGTGAAGACGGGAATGTAATTATTTTGTGAATTTCTAAAAAAAAAAATCTCGTAGCCTAAAATGAAGATACTCGTCGTGATAAATCGTTAACCTTTAAGTAGATAGGTGGTGTTTAACCTTTATATGACAGGAAAGCCACTACAGTGGGTACTTTCCATTTAGTGACACAAGTCGACACAAATATCATTCCATCTTTCTTGACATTCAATAAGTTACAAAGACAGAATTACACTTGTGTCAACTTGCGTCATCAAATAGAAAGCACTCAATGACGCTAAAAAAGTTGTCATATTCTGAAGGAATTTAATAAAATAATAAATTATAATCTTCTCAAGGAAAAGCTGTATAATTTTAAAAATATTGTGCATTCTCATTTTCTAAAGAGATTAAAGATATGCGAGTTGGCAGATGGGATGTTCAGAACTTCTTAAAAAATTGTAATTTTATAATTATATTTTTACAAGTATATTATGTTATAATTATATTTTATGTTAGTTATACTCTTAAGAGATGGAGGATGTAAAGTGAACTTTAAGAGCTCCTGAGCAGCTAGGCAATACTTTTTTATTTTCTTTTTCCAGAACAAAGTTTTAAAGAAAATTATACCCGAGATGTTAAGCCATCCTTTTAAAGATTAAGTTTCACATTTTTATTCGTCGATCCATCAATCAAGAAGCAACCACAGAACTGAAGAAACTGAAGAACTATCGCATTCTCGAGATATTATCTCTCGATTAATGGCGGAAGACTAATTAGTTCGCGTCTGTCGATCGTCTAGATGGAGACGCAACCGGAGACCTTGACTGAGCGTTTTGTCATCGTGACGTTTTAACGAGTGACGCTTTTAAAAGCGTCTTTTGTTGCGTCACGGTTTCACGCTCGCGATTAGTCACGGGACATCTCCGTGCCGTTGAAAATCGGCTGTTTGTGTCAGTGGGATCGGGTTAAGGCCGTAGCTGAATGAGGTCTTGCGCGCTTTCAAGCGCGATAGCAGCGGTCACGGTATTTACACAAAGACGATGGTCAAGTGCCCCTCTGAGAGTATAACTGGAAGCTCGTAGGCAGTAGAGTATCTTCGGAGTAATAAACCTCTAAGTATAATAAACTCGACACAGAAAATCAGCTCTGAAGTGCACGTCAAGCGCACGAGGTATCGGATAGAAACTGTGAGAACCTGGAGCTTGTTTTACCTTAAACAAGGATCAGCAATAATTATCGTATTTGAATATTTGAATACGGCAATGATTAAATAAAGAACAGTGTAAGAACGTGAAATGTGTAAAGATCGAAGATGATTCGATTTTGCTGATTCTCCATGAGAAGAAAACCGATGGACCGCTTTCTCCGAGAAAGCTTAATGTTCCAAGTATTTCATAATTCTGAAACTCTCTAATGCAATAGAAAAAAAAACGGAAGAAAGAAAGCTGCGTGCGTATCCAACGTACAGTCTCATTAGTAGTATCGTAAACATTACCGAATCGTTATGGATGATTTACTTCGCCGTGGCGCAACGTGCCTTCGAACTCTCGTGCCCTCGATTCTGGAAACTTTGCGACTCGCGGTTAATTGAAAATACCTGACCGTCCATTGTCGCGAAGTTTAAGACTCGACGATGATGAGAACGTTTGTGCAAACGGCTACAAATCAATCTTTTTCTTCTTTCAACGCGTTGAAAAAAATCAGCATTTTTACGCATAAAAAAAGACAGAGGGAAGCGGGCAATACAAGAGGAAACCTGGGGAAATCCATTGGTAATAGGACGTAACGCCCCTGACATTTCGAGGGATATTGTTTTCGCAGGATATCTCGGCGACATTTATCGTAAGTGGCCTGTAATGGACTCGTAAGTGTCGCCGATGATTGAAGAAAGCGGCAATTACGTGCGTACGCTCTCGCTTCTCGCGCGAGAATCGTAAAGCACGCGCCGGAAAAGGTGCGTGTGAATATATATGTGCTGCTTGTGGTAACAATGCGTTTTACTATCGGCTAATTATCTTAATTGCCGCCCTTCCCGTCACAGTTACAGACTTTAGGAGCCTTATTAACACCTTCTTGGAGACTTCACGTGTTTAACGACGATAGGCGATAGGTTATAAACGTAGAAAACAGCGCAAATATCTCCAGCGGCACAATGACGTGACGTTTCGTAAAGAAGTCACGTATATACATTGCGTATTTGTCTTGTTGTATTGGATATTAGTGTGAGTCAAACGGGCCGTTAATAATGCGCTTTTCTCTCTTTCGCCGAAAGTGCGTCCGACTGTGAACGGGTGTGATGAATAATTTACGCGACTGAATGAATAATTTACCGCATACGTGCGGGTGTATCTGATCCCCGTTATCCTTCGGTACTTGAAAACATTCTCAAAAGGAGAACGTAAAAAATCTCGAAACTCGTGCGTGGCGAGTGCGCAGCGTTGCAGAGTCGTGAATTGCATATGAAACGTGACCGATGTGTGTGTGTGTGTGTGTGTTTTGTTTTTGCGAGCAATTAAAAATTCAAATACGCTAAATCGCGTTATCCTCGCCTGAATAGTCAATTAAGCGGAGCGAATGATCTATCGACATTCCTAGGGCACAGCGATAACGTTAGTGTCGCGCGAGTAAGACTAGAAATGCCATTAATGCATTAAGGTATGTTTATCGATAAATCGATCGTGATCGATTACACACGGTTACTGGGATTTGTATCTATCTCTACGCCTGCATCATCGATGTATGACAACTGTCAATAAATTATCATCTTCTAGCATCGAGCAAACAGGCTGGTTTAACCGCTAATTCGAAACTGGTTTAGCGATGTAAAATGTAAAATGCGTAGACATGCAACGGCTAATAATGTAATAACCTAATGACAACCGTCGAACATCATCGCCAAGGAGGTCTTGCATGAAAATAACTATATGTATATCTTTAGATAACGAATCCTTAAAATTTTCATTTTTATCAAATATTGACGCATTTCTTCCTACAGTGTTATGATTAAATAATATATACGATATTATCACTTGAGAATGTAATATTATTGTAGTGCGTTAGACTTTTTCCAATAAAGTCCAAACACATCTGAATATTCAGGTGTCTGACGCGTTTTTATTCAGCCTGCTAATGACTTATGCATAGCCGACTGGAAACTGGTCCACAAGTATATAAGGCGTTCTGAAAGCAAGCGAAGAGGACATCGCGTGAATAACGGGAAATAACGCGTGTATGCCGCGTGTTGCCTATGCATCGTTTGACATTGTCTTACAGCTACAACAACGTACGCGAGAAATATAACGTACCGTCATTTATTAACAATAGAATCACACGCGGTATTACTCTTGTACATCATAACGTTGAGAGAATGCATATTTGAATCGTACGTCTAACGGAGTTCTTGATGAAATATATTCCTTACACGCGTGTAACCAATATACGTCTAAAAAAACGTACCTTATACAAAACGAAATTCTTTTCTATTTCATCACTTTTTAGATTAATATAAAATAATATTATAAAAAAAGGAATATACAATAATTAATTTTTTTATGATTTTATTTTATTGTATTTTGTGCATCATTTATTATTTCCTTTTTATATTATTTTTTATTATCTATTTTGTATCATTTATTTTTCGTTTTTAATATTATTCTATACATTATTTGTTTTAATTCTCTTACTGAAACATCACTTTAGTTCCCTCAAGTACAATTTAGAAATGTAGCAGCAAGAAATAATTACAGTATACATAAGAAATAAGTACAGAATTAATAATTCATATCAGGGATTAAATCTCTCTCTTTCTCTCTTTCTCTCTCTCTCTTTCTCCCTCTTCCCCCCTCCCCCTCATCTGAATGAAGAAATAATCAAAATGCAAGCATGACGTTTCACGATAAATTATGACTTATGGGTTATTGCACATCTACATTTACTCATTGATCACGCTTTCGTATTATTTCTACCACACTCGTTTCGAACACTCGACTCCGTTAACTACTGCGAGGCGAAATTCCAAAGAAACAAGAAACTTAGATAATTGTCTGCCCGGATGAGGTCAAATGATAGTATCGATGACGAATATCGCGATTAAATCTTGCTAATTACTTGCTCCTCCGTGATAAGTATCCGTAAATAACCAGTAGCTCTGATTACTAATCACAGTGATATTACTCGACAGTACCGAAACGTCGGAAGACGTTTGCGATGTTTCTTGTTTGCAGAGTCGCGTAATTATGTACCGGCTAAGGTGATTCAGAATCTTTAATTTGCGACGCGGATGCTTTTTGTGTACAGTCACAAATCTTTTGCATGACATTTATAAAGTGCATCATATCCAATTCTAAGCAATACTGTTATTCATCAATTTTCTTAATGATTCGTCGATACATTTTTTAATCGACGTGATTTATTATTCACGTATTTGCATGAATGTCACTTCCTTTTACGGCAAATTCGTTTAAAATCCGTCAATTTACGCTCCAATTCTTACACTACAAATCCAAGAGTGTAATCCCTCATATCTGTATATTTAATTTCTCGTGTAAAAATAACACTATATTACACAAAAAATAAATTTACACATTTTAGTGTAGTATAATGTTTTTTACAGAGAAAATTAATGTCTATTTCTTCATCTTTTTCTTGATCTAAAAATTAGAAGAAGATAAAGAATAAGTTAATCCGCATTAACTTTAATTTCGTATCAACTATTTTTTATCTTCTTTTAATTTTTGGAGCAAGAAAAAGCTGAAGAATGCGCTGAACCGAGATTGAAGTTAATGTACGTTAGTAAAAGTAGACATTAATTTTATCACACACCGCGTGTGATTTGTATATACGTATATATAAAGGTACTTATTACATAATTGAATTTGGAATGTCCTCAAGATTATCCCTCGCATCTTGCAAATCGAGAGTCGCATGTAAGCTTGCATAATTCGCCCGCTCCTAACTAAAAAAATCCGCTCGTGATGCAAGGCGACTCTATCCGACACGACCGAGTCCAATGTTAATATTCATTCCGTAGAATAATGTGGACACCCGCGCCATCAACTGCAAGGCGTGCGCGAATGTAACAACAGATCTGATTACCGTCGCGACGCCGTCTGACATGCACAGCGTGCGTTAAATGAAGACACTCGCTCATTTTCATGCGGGTCAACTATTTTTATCCCATCGCAACACTGCCTGGCCGTTGTCCATTCGTCTCTCTCTCTCTCTCTCTCTCTCTCTCTCTCTCTCTCTCTCTCTCTCTCTCTCTGTTTCTTCTCTCGGACGCACGACTGGCTTCTGCACGCGAGAGCGAGTCTGCATATTTTGAGGCCCGAAGTAAAACGATTAAATCAGAATCCACCCTGTCCCATTGTTCTCCGACGCGAAATAAACACCCGCCGTAAATTAAAGCCTTTGACGCACGGCACGTTTAACACATGTGATTCTTTCCATTAATTTCTCGCGGCACTATCTCGACGTAATGCAATATCTGCGAAGACAACCGTTAGGTTACTAATAACAGCTGACCCATCTCGTTCCAAGTAGTATCGATTACCCCGTTGAACCCATTATCAGCCAATTAGCGTGGCAGGTAACGGATCTACCGAGAGGGTGGATTTTACCTGGAAGATGAAACGATTATGCCCAAGGCAAGTCGTTAGTGTACGTGGTTTGATACCCCCTCATGTGTGTGGGATGAACCACGCCTAAAGCTGACCGAATGCAGTTCCGTATCATCACCGTTCTAGCATTACGTACACCCACAAATATTCATGAATGACAGATTCGCGAGAATAAGTTTATTCACCCTATAATTTCAACGGAGATTCTTTTTCGTAATATGCAAACGAGAATTCAACACGGAAAGAATGATTTTGCTAAAGTATTTAAAATTTTAAATAGAAACGGGTCGGAAAATAATTTAAACTATCCAAATAATTATGGGATAGGAAACTCAAGCACGAGTGAGCAACGCTGCAAAAAATTTTAATATTTTAATATTTTAGTTGCCAGTTTGAGTGTTCCACATTTTGATGGTTTAAAATTATTTTCTGTATCTTTTAAGTTTTTAGATATTTCAGCAAACCTGTTTTTCCATCTATTTGACTCACGAGACAAATAGATTTCGTAAGACTTTTTCTAATCTCTTACGGCTTTCGAAATAAGCATTGTACAGATTTCTTACTTCCATTGTAAAGAAATCTATACAATGGCTATGAACTACTTGCATGCCCACGAACGCAAATAAGGGCGATTAATTAAATTTACACGAACGAATAAAAACCACTCCATTGTTATCGCTTGTCAGTAGGTAATGTCAAGTCATCGATATATTGCATGGTTCACTTATTATGGTGGTAGCGATTTAAATCCGTTTGATAAAGCAGTTGCCGGATCATTTCAATTGTTATCCTACTTAATACGACACGGAATTTATTACATTCACGTGCAGAAGAATAATCACTAATATACTTACAGGCACATACTGACTAATATAATATTAATACTAACTTATGTATCTGCTCAACACAGATTATATGTTTAGCGAATAATATTTCGTTAACTTTAAGAATAATTCGAATAATCATTAAAAATATCTAATAATACACTAACTGATTGTGCCAACTAAAAGTAGCTTTAAAAACCACATTTGATCAGCAGTAAAAATAAACCGATTAAGAGAAATGATAAATGATTTCCTCATGATTTGATGAATGACTTTATGTAAACGTTCCACGATAAAAATATTATTTTCAAATTCGCTTAACTAGATTGTTAATCTTTCGCAATCTCTCCTCGGCTACATCGGTACGATGCTCGCAACAAGGGATAGATTTACGAGAGATTTATCGTTTCCATCGGTAGTCGAGTAAATGCGAATAAATAAATTTCACGGCGTTTATTTACCCTAAAGACTTTCTAAGGAGTGTCTAACGTTGTACGTTGCTGAGTTCTCTTAGGCGTGAATACGAGGTGATGTCATACACAAGCGTTGCACCTTCTCCCTATTTAGCGGCCAACAACTCGCGTTAAGGAACTTCTGGATGATCTCATTGGATACTAGCACGGACGCGCGATGTCAAAGGCCATGCCACTTGATTCATGTTAATCCAACGCTGGCACAGATAAAACGCGGAACTCTGTTCCCTCGATACTAGCTGAGTGCTTGCTTGATGTTATTAAGTATTATTGAAGTATTATTTTAAATATGCAAGGGTCTCTACGAATGAAGAACATACGATACATTTCGTAAGTGCAAAGCTAAAAATGTGGAACATCCATATTACTACAAATTGCCGTACGGTAAGAAGAACGTGAATAAGAGACCATTAACATTCAAATAAAAGAAAAAAAAAAGCTTAGAGTTTCGGACAGAAGATCTATGAGCGCACTTCGCTGGTCGGGGAATGTCGACCGGAGACATCGTCGCATACGAAATGTCTCCTCAGGGTGTACGACCTAAGACCTGTCGCACGAGTTTCGAATAGCTCGAGGGACCGTCGTTTCTCAAAGGTTTCTAAAAGTTGCAGCCGAGCTTTTGAATAATTTCGAACGCTTCAGTTGTAGTCCGGTCAAGTCGCCGAATCTACGATGCACTCACCATTCGTGTAGCTTTCGAGTTACATCCTTGTTAACTCTATTGACACTGAAACCATTTTGTTCGTTGTAAATCGATTAACCACTAAAACGTTACTGAAGACAACCGGGCGTCAAGAATTATTGAATGGATGAATCATCGAAAGTAGCTCGGTTTCACTCGTAAGTTATTCTGTTGTCTGGCATGGACCACCCATGAAAAGGCGAGCAGTAACTCAGAAAGAATCTGGTCGTGTTGATTCAGCGGTTCTAAAATGTTTGTATTGTATATACGAAAGAACTGTTGTAATCGATCGCAGATATATGTTACGAACTCACACAAATGATGAGCGTCTATGGATTTTCTCAATAAAAAAACGCCCCACTGTTCAAAAATCCAAAGGGGCTCTAAATAATCAGTAAACGCCTCATAAAATCGGTAACGAAGCACGCTTTTCTCTGATAGTCAACCGAAGCTGCATGTGACGAGCATCGTATGTGCTTGCATCCAGTGACATGTTATTCGAAACGTAAAAGAGATCCGAGTGACAAGCGCATCCGACCGCAGCCTTTGGGATATCACGTTTCGTCGTTTATCCTTTTTCACTTTGTCCAATATGTGCACTCTCGTTCTTCATATTGAAGAAATCTCCTTTATTGAATATTTTATTTAATATTTATTTTTATACTAAATATAGGCCTTCTATCAGATTAATTGAAATTGACAAAGAGTTGCTTTTTTTCAATGACATACATGAACTGCTCCATTTGTTTGTAAAATTTACAAAAACAAGAGAGATAAAATGCCAAGTAGGTGCAATTCAATCTCTCTATCTCTTTTTATTCAATCAATCACAACATTTTGAAAAGAGAAGGAAATTGGAGAAACTTTCACGCTTTCTCTTTCATTTTTATTAACCACATTTGATACTTATAGTATTTAGCTATACAGATGACGCAAGTCTATGCTCTATATCTTTGTCTTTTTCCTAACAAAAATGTCAAGTTTGATATAAGTATTTAATAACATTAGCTTTTTCTGTTAGCTCTATGAGTTATGCGAATCACCAGACGCGAGTCACTTACAATCTCGTAAATGATTCAAAATTGTTACGATTCAAAGACAGAAGCCACATGTTCAAATTTCGAGATCACGTCATGGGATTGTAAACAGGAATGTGACTCATGACGTTATCGCGCGATTTTAACAGGAAGCTTGTTATAAATCTGACGAATCTCTCGGATAAGATAGATTTGTATCGCTTATGCTTGTTTCTGCCAATGTATTAGGTGTTGGAATTAATTCGTAGCGTTTTACAAGTGATGGGAAGTACTTTCATTAATGTATTTTTTAATGCTCATGTGAAATAAATAACATTCTTTCATTAAAAAACGCTACGAATTAATTCCAACACCTAATAGATTAACTTTAACTCTTCGTCTGCATCGCTATTTTTCACTAACGTCATCTTTTTTTACGCCAGAAAAAAAAGTTTGTTTATTGTTTTATATCTCTACTTTGTATCTTAAACGTTTTAGAAGTCAGATATCATTATATTGGTTTTTTATACAGAAGAAACTTTGACTATTGAAATTTTGACTGTTCCTTAAAAAAATCCACGATACAGGCGGAAGATTAATCTCGATTCAACTCTTCATCTTTTTCTAATTTTTAAAATTAGAAAAAAGATGAAGAGTTAGTTGAAAACCGAGATTAAAATTAAACTACATTGATAGAAACAGGCTGTTAGACAACTAATTTGAGAAGAAACACACGGACGTGGTATTAATACGTCAGCGAAGGGAAATTCTTTCATAATTACGTCGTTCTCATCAGGCCCTAATTTCTATTCTCAGGATGCGTGCAGAGTTAGACTGTTTTCAAATGATCGGGTCTACACATGTCATGCGAATTGGAGCTCAAGTAGATAACGAGCTCCTAGATTTATGTTTTTAACACATGCGACGACGGTCAGACGAATAATGGATGCTTCGACAGAGTCAATGGTCAAAGAAGTCAAGCTATAGTATCGACCAATTATCTTCTGCCACCATCGATACTTAGACGATTTCAGCCTGGAGTTTATTTCAAGCGCCGTTATTGACATACTGCGCTTTATCAGTAAAGCTGACATTTTTAGTAAAGTTACAACGTATAACGATAATAAATTATCATTCGCAATTGAAATCTAAGTTTTGAAAATTAACTCATGCAATATCAAAATATATTGCATAACGATGTTATCGCGAAAGGATCAATTTATATATGAGAAATTTTCAGTGTAAGCTTCACGACATAGATATGATGGCGACGTTATTTATAAAACGCTTCAGCCAGAAACTTCATTTTACAATGTTTCGACCGCGAAACACGTCGACGTCTCTTACGAGACGGACAGGCACTCTTTCGAGTACTTTCATCTTGAGAATCTCCTTTGGATCGTTGCCAATTTCTGGGATAGAAAGAACTTTATTTTTGGTATCTCGATAAAAATACCTTTAAAGTCTCCATGGTGAGGCAATATTGATGATGTTACGGCCAAACTAGAATTTGACTTTGATCGTCAATCAAATACCATCAAATTGAATTCAATATCTAATACAAATAAAGCTGCATTTCAATGTAAACGGCGTAAATATCGTATTTGATAGAGAAAGCGGTCAGAATGCTAATAAATCGCTCGATTCGAAAAGGCCAAGAAATTATTGCTTGAACAGATTTTTAACCAATATGACTTCTATAACCCGATAGCAATAAATATATAGGCAATTAATATGTCATACGTGAAAGGTAAAACATTAATTGCAGATATTATTGATTTCGTTTGTTTTTTCATTTCTCTTTTTATCGAATATGCAGAAATAAGTATGTAAAACCATAATCATGTGGGTTATAAAAGTAACTACTTATAATATTAGATACTATATATATATATATATATATATATATATATATATATATATATATATATATATCGTAAGGCATGTCACATTATTCATTTTATTTTTAACGTAACTATGTTTTATTAAGTAACAAATCTATTCAACTAACCTGTTATCAGAGATATTTACGATCTTAACGAACTCGAGAAATCTATTAACACATATTATATTACTTCAATGTAAAACTAATTTAAACAGTATTACATAGTCAAAGATAGTATTTAATATTATCTTTGGCAATATGATTCTATAAATAAAATAGATACGATAAATCAGCGCTCCCACTATTTCAAGTAATCGGCATTCAAGTCAATTGAACCGGGTGGGTATATAGTCGTTCTCGGAAATAGCGTTAACCCATTGCGATGGGAATCATGATTCGTCTATGGCCTTCCACGTCTAATGCCACCAACTCATGGTAGTAGACAGCCTGGCAGCGACTCGATTCCTTTCTTGAAACGTGGCTGCATTTTGTATGGCAAACACACAACATCAACCTATCATTCCCTCCCCTTACCGCAGTTTATTCTGCATTTTCATCGTGTCGGATATCATACCACGTTCAAGAATAGTCACATAGAAACAGCAAGGATAATTAATCTTATAACAGTTTATAGATTCAGATTAAAATATCAAAATTTTCATATCTCTCGTGAAAGCTCTAACGTCTTAGTTACTGATATAGACAAAAAAACAGATATAAAAAAAGCACAAGTTATATTTGTTAAAAATTTTAAACTATTTTAAAATTGACATCATTATTTCATATTATATAAATTTCATATTACATAAATATTCATATTATTAAATTTCATATTATATAAATCGATAAACAAATATAATCTGTCACAGCTAAGGATCATTGTCTCGTCGCTCTGAGTTATGACTCTAATAAATGACGAAATTGGACGCTTTATCAACACGAATGGAAGAAAATATCTCTTGGTTTTAAAATCGTACTCAATATATCTATGTAACTGCTTTTAGCTCGATGGGTGGCCGTATCAACGTGTTTTATTAATTTATTTATTTAGCACAGAGATCAGTTATCTGAAACGTGATCGATTTGCCTTGGGTCTTGCTCCATTGTCTTCCGACGCGTTCTATCTGATGCACGAATATTAATTCAATCGGATACACGCCCCAGGCACGTTACACCCTTGAAGAGAAGTACAGAAAGAAAAAGAAATACGAACATTCGAAACTTCTTCCATTGGGTCGAAGGCTACGAAACATTGCCGTCATTATCGTAAACCGCAAGATTCTAAAAAACTGGGTCAAGCGACTGTATTATACGAGTAATATTTATTTTTTATAAAGTTGTATTATCATAATAACTGCTTCATTAAGAAATCACGCGTGTGGTTACGACTATTTTATAGAATTTATGATGAAAAAATACCGTAATGTCATAAAAAATATTATATATATATATTATATATATATATATTACAAAATATAAAAATTTTATATTGTTATAAAAATATAATGTACTATTATATTTTTATACAAATATGTTCGCATGAATATATGTATTCCTAACTATAACCTTTGCAAGTACTATAACCTTTGCAAGTCCTCGCAGAAATCCGTAGAAATCATAATGCAAATCGATTTAAACTGAATAGCGAAGCACAAGTTATGCAAACTCGACATATGAAACGAAGCAATCCTCTCTGAACTACATTTCCATAAAGGAAATTCTTGCAATGGGAAATGCACTCGTTCTGTTGCATTACATCGAGAGAAAAAAAATGCACTTACCATAATTTAACTATAATTTATAATCATTTTTGGAACAACTATATATATTTGTAGTTGTTTTAACCATGCAAATGTATGTTGTTATTAATAAATCATCTGCTTGAAAATCTCTAATTTTTTAAACACATTTTTTAGCTATTACTACCACATAAATAGTAAGTTAATTAAAATCATTACATTAATTATAATAATTATTTATTGCATTTACTAATTAATAATGTCTATTTTATTTTTACTATTTATACATTTTGATATTTTACTATTTTAATATTTGAAATTATCATAATTTATAATATAATTTATATGATTATCGTTACATAGCAGTAATAATCATAAAAATGGAGTTCCTAACCATAGTTATTTGACCATACAATTATTGTCACAAATAATAAATACTTTTCTCTCAGTGTAGGTACCATATAAATTTTGGGTGGTCTCATGAAGCTGCATACGATGGAGCGAGCCCAATATTTAATAACAGGAGGTGCCCCGAATTTGCACTAATATTTCTTAAATGCCCGACGCGTTGCCGTGAGCTGCATTTTTCATGGGCGAACCGCCTTCTCGTCCCTTCCTCGCTGGTAACCTCGGCTTTTACACTTCCAGTCATTCCTTACGCGATCTAATTTGTAACTGCATTCGTCGTACGGACTAGTTGGAAATTACTAGCGCTCTTTGATCGATTTTTTTTTATTGCCAGCGTTTACTCCGATTCGGTAAACTCGTTCTCCAGTCCGCGGCCACATAAATATTGTAGCAGGCACTTCGTGCTACCTGATCGCCATCGTCGTGTGCACAACATTGAAATAATTAACACGTAATAATGTAATGGGCAGTGCGGTAAAAGCAAAACGCGAGTTGCGTGGGAGTACTTCGTGGTACAAACGTAAAACGAGTTACATCTAAATTCCTCTTGACACATTTAGTTGTTTCTAATTAAAGCTCAATTTGACATTTTTTTTTTTTTACGTTACAGACACTTTTGACAGATATCTCTCCATCTTGCAATATCGTCTATGCAAAAACATAAAAGGAATGGCGTGCTGATAGAAGTTTCATTTAAATTCCAATAAATTTCCAATGATTTATGCCACTGTATTTTTCTCTTCTATGCGCACATAAACCGGAATATAAAATACGACCGAGTGAAAATCCATATTGCATACCAGCTTATATACATATTCAATCGCGCAATAGCCTCGTAAAGTTACATAGGATGTTGAAAACATCGTTAGTGTAACGACCTCCAAATAACGCATGTGTTGAAGACTCATTCAATCTTTTCGACGAACTTTTCAATCCGGAATATCATTCCATCCGCGTAAACAGCGTCGAATCTCATCGTATTTTTATTGCAATAAGAGCGACAACGCACGATAATGTAACGAGTGTTCAGACATAGACGTAGCTCTGCGACGTAAAAGAATTTTATCTTGGAAAGAATAATGTTTTACTTGTAACGCATTATATGCAAACACACTATATGTATAAGTACATACAACGTAATGGTATTACAAAATAAACAAAAATCGTGAGATCATTTAATATGGCGCTGAAGAACAAAATGTTAGTAAATACTCGATTCTGAAAAGGTTACGTCTTTATGCGTTATCAAGTAATTCGCAGAAATGACACAATATATGGGACAGATATGTATGTAAAATTCAATTATTCGTCGCGTAAGTAGAGCGATTACTCGCCGGCGTGGTAAAATGAGAAAAATTTCCCTATGCTATCGCAAAAGTGGTCTAGTTTACAATAGCCGAGCCATCGGTTATCGGTTCACGAGCGTGTTACCAACGAAATCCTTGAATATAGAATACGCTTGCAAATAGAATAAACAACGATGTCGATGACCTCGGAGGCTTTTATCGCGGAATTTTCGCAATCTAGTTACTCGCGGACGCGGACAGACGAATTCTCGGCGACGATCAGAGATGCCGGCGATCTTTGACCTGTCGCTCGTTAAGTCCGGACACTCAATTTCGAAAATTATCGAGAGCGATCGTGCATATTCTATATGTGTAACAAGTATCCCTCTAATATCCTGCCCAAGATTATCTTTATCACGACGTGAATACGATCCAAGCACTTCATGCAGAGTAATGGTCGTAATGAGTAATCGCAGATAATTTCAGATGCATAAAATTTGTATTAACTAAGTAACTATTAAATAAATAAATATATCGAGACATAGATAAGACTAGGGATTCTACAACAGAGATACGAGTGATTTTGTCAAAATTCTATGAAAAAAAAGGTACAAAGAGAAGAATATATATTTTATCTCACTCTGTAATCTTAATTAAGGTTATAAAGTAAGACAGTATGATGAGAAATTAAATAATATGTATCTAGGAAGACTATATATATATATATATATAAAATCTTTCTCTCTAAAGAGAAAATCGCTCGTGTCCGTGTTCTGTTATAGGATTTTCAGATAAGACTAAAATACTATTTAAAAACAAAAATCTACAGAGAAAAATCTACAAACAATAAATAATTTGTCGAGAGATTTATAAATTAAAGACTCGATTTTCGCAGATGGCACCAGAGTTATATCTAAAGGTGAGATTCAGAGGAACCGCGAGCTCATTTTTAAACTAAGAAACTGTCTGACCTTTCGCTGACCCTGATTCCTTCGGGATCGTTAACGATAGCGTGGCACACACATCGGGATAAACCTGATATATTTATCGACGGTCTAATCCGCTTTCTGCGAGCCGAGATCAAAGCGTCTGGCAGATCTTTTATGGTAAATCTTCGAGTCCCCACGCAGTTTCTATTCTGATGTCTCATAAAACCCAAGTTGAAATAAACCGCCCGGCTATACGATTGAATAACCAAGTAGAATAAATTTTTTCTTTAATATAATTTCATATTCCACTTTTAAGTTAACAAAGACATTCAACTGGAATATGTAGTGATAAATCTTCATAACATTCTGAAGTTTTTTTTTAGAAATTAATCAATAACGATATGTGATTGTAATACATTATAATAAAGTTCATTTTATATACGTCATTTTGCATATTAATTTTCAACAGTACATGGACCAATTTCAAAACTTTTTTTAAATAAAAAGATATAAATAAAAAATGAGTTTTTATATATATCTTCTGATATTCTATTCTATTTATCAAATATACATATGGATCTAATTTTTACATATAAATCTAATTCTTATTTTTGTTCTTTAAATCAAATAATGTTTATGACATCCTAGGATTTTTTTACAAATTAATTAATAACGATACCAAATACAATTATAGTACATCATAATAAAAATATTCATGTATATCGTTTTATATGTTAATTTTCTTTAATATATTTCCAATGATATAGGTATGCAATAAAAATTTTGAAACCTTTTTTTTAACTAAGGGCCGGTTATTCTATCTTCGGATAAACTATGTGACAATTTACCTTGGGACAAAAGAGTAAAGAACATAAGACAGTAAGAGAGTAAGACAGTGAGCTGAAATTTATCGAAAGGTGGAATAACTCAGCCTAAAAGATTGTAAACAAATATATATATATATATATATATATATATATATATATAGATCTAATTCTTATTTTTATTTCTCTTAAAATTAAACAAATTTTCTTGGCAGCTTAAAGATTTTATAAAAATTAGTCAATAATAATATCACATACGATTGCAGTACGTCATAATAAAATTGTTAACGTTATTTATGTATATTGTTCTACACATTAATTTTCAATGGTAGATACACCACAATTTTCAAACTTTATTTTTAAGTGAGAGAGAAGTAAATAAAAAATAGGTTTTGCTCTATCCTACTCCATCAGATACATATGGATCTAATTTTTATTTTATTTTTCTTAAAATGTATCTTTCTTCTTTTTCTTCTTTTTTTTATTTATTGATCCATTTTTCACAATATACATATATGAATGTATTGTGCAACATGTGTAAATATATTTGGATATCCAAAGTATTGAGTTCGGGTTCAATCGTCACAATGCGTGACTATGCGGATTTTTTATCTCTAAGAAAAACTTTAAAATGGATGATCTTTCATTGTAAGAGCCATATGTTGAGCAACCCGTGAAGGTTGCTAGGAACAAAGAAGCGTTTGTAGAATCCTGAATTTACTGTCCGTTGCAGGTTCAGTAACTCAAGTACGGTACAAGGCGTCTTCGACAATCGCAGAAACTGTGTGTGTTCTCCATCAGCGAAGTAAATCCCTTTATAGAAGTCGACATCTCAATCGATAGAAACGGCTCAATCGCGATTGGAAAGTGATAAACACGATAAATGTTTGCGTAACGTTCAATTCATCAGTTATCGAGTAATAGGCTGCTTTATACACGCTATTCATTCAAGAGACAGATTAATTCATTTGGGTTAAACTCTCATCTCGCATAGTTTCTTATTATAATAGGAATTGAAACTTTTAGCAATCAGAAACACGAATGAAACATTTCTTTCTTAAAAACAAAATAATAATAAATCTAAAATAATTAAATTAAGAAAAGGTATTTTACAAATAAAAACTGTTAAAAATAAAATGTTAATTTTAAGTTAAAAATGTATAGTGGACTCTATACACAAAAAATATTAATTTTACCATATTTAAATTAAAATTAATATTTTATTTTTAATAATATATTGCTCATAATTTTTTTAAATTTCATATAGCTTAAATAAATTGAATTCTATTTTCATTTTCTAAGTTTTTCAATTTCACTTCGTCAACAACGTGACGTGTCCACGTCCAAATTTCTGGAATGGCTTGAGCGATCCACCGATAAAACGGAAGACGCGTACGGAATCGAAAGCTCTGCTAAATAAAATACTTCCTAGATTCAGGGCACGCGTTCGCGAGGATTGTTTCTGCTACACGGCGCGACATCAAAGACTCCAGATGTTGCAGACGGCGATTAAGTAGGTTTTCGTTCTCTTTGAGTTCACGGATCGACCAAGATGAGAAGGTGCAAGCGGAGAGATGCAAATTTACCTATAAAACTTATCTCCGAGAAAAAAATCTGCCGAAGATTCACGAAGGCATATTGACCACCCACGAGCAAAAGCAAAATTATCTCTCTGATGAATTTTTATATTGTCGATGCCTCCCTTTTGCCTTATATTATTTTTTCTTATCATATGCATATCGATTTCGTAGTACTTCGCTTTCTTCTTCAATCACTGCAAAATGAAACAAGTACGAAATTATGAAAAGATTGTGAAAACTAAAATATCTAAAAATTTAGCTAGATACAGATCTAAAAATAATTTCGTTAGATCGTCAAAGTAATTAAGTAAAAAATTGAAATATGATGAATAATGTTACAAGAAATTTTGATATTCTAACTAGTTTGAGCGTTCTACATAATAATTAATAATCCAATAAAATTATTTTCAAATTTTTATTTTAGATTTTTATTTATTTAAAGTTTTAAACTTCAGCAAAATCTTTCTTTATAATAATCTAAACCTAAACCTTAACGAGAATTCCTTTAATTAACATGATTAAATTTAAGTGTCATATCTTTATTATGTTCATCTATAATTTATTTCTTATATTTACAGTTACGAATATTTATATATTATACATATATTGTAACTAGTTCATCCTATTTAGGTTGTTCCATCTTTGGTAAAGTTCAGCTCATTATCTTACTCTTTATTTTCTTATGCTCTTACTCTCTTACTCTTTTGCTTATTCAATAAGTAAAAAATTACCATACAGTTTATCTGAAGATGAAACAATTGGTTCTTAGTTCCCTAAATCACTATTACATGTTGAACTGTTAACATGTGCAGGATTACTCCGATGACGACAATGGCGAAGAGGATGAAACCTTCACCACCTCGACTACCACAACAACTACGACGACGCCGAAGCCGTCGCTCAGCCAGCATTACGAATACAGAGATCCAAAGGCCTACGACAGCGGTACTGGAGCTCAATATAACGGGTACCAAGCGAGAAACGATTATCCACCAATGTCTGCTCACAGCGTTCACAAGTGGCAATCACTCGGTACTCGCGAGGGCGTCAAAGAGACCAGAAGCAACATGCAGCAGTACAACAAAAACGGAAAGAGTAAGTACGCATTCAGAATGTCGAGTGCATCTCAATGACTGTCACGACGTTTCTCTTCCTACGACATCTTTATCGATGGAAAAAAAAATGTGCGGGCGGTGAAGCGTATTAAAAGAGTAGTTTGTAAGCGATCGCGATTGCGATTGCGATTCCCCGTAATCGGTTTATGCAAATGCACGTAATACCGTTCTACATTTTCGTCTGCTAACCTCAATTAATTTTAACAGCCCGCCGGATGCGCGCTGTTCTGAAATAGTTATTAATCGTTATTGAAACCACGCCGGTGGTCCTTTCCTGGTGGCGGTGTTCGATCAACGTTAATAACACAGTAATATTTCACGTATGTCGGAGATGCCACGGTAATTATCGACGTACCTTTCATCGCGCGTGCGTGCATTATACGCAAATGTTTGTGCAAAACCGCAGCGCGCTTATCCATCTATCTAATACGTTACACGGGATATACGCGGACGTGTTCGCGGCAATCAAGTTGCCTACACATGTAACAGCGATCTGCCGCAATTATGAAACTGAAGCAGCGCGCATAAATCAATTGGTAACCGATTGATAACACGATCGTGATCAAACAATATGCATATCCGCGATTCGACGCGAAGGAGAGAGCATATTTTAAGATCGGCAATGTTACGTTGTAATAGGAACGTAATATATCGCGTCACTTTGACCGTCCGGTTGGTGTAACGATGGTTTTTATAATTACCCGTCGCAGCACGCAATATAAATTTGCCCGTGCTATATTACGATTGCGATACGACTCCCAGGAGCACGCCTTTATTTATGCCTGGAGGCATTGCACCTTCTCTATCGATGCGATTGCAACACAAGCACCATTCACATCTACATCCGAGAGGACAAGAGAAAGA
Source organism: Acromyrmex echinatior (assembly GCF_024713525.1). Classification (NCBI taxonomy): domain Eukaryota; kingdom Metazoa; phylum Arthropoda; class Insecta; order Hymenoptera; family Formicidae; genus Acromyrmex; species Acromyrmex echinatior. The sequence goes on along the minus strand of NC_141865.1, from coordinate 10,418,528 downwards.
GAGAGAGAGAGCCGTTAAGATGACTCTTCTCCTTCTCAATCGGCTTCTCTTATTAACAAGCGGATGACAGACATATATCGTAAAAACAGCCACCATAAAACGCGATATTTACGTTGGAAAAAATAAGATAAATATATATACTCATGTAATGTTTCTTGTATTTCCCTCGTTAATCCTTCTCCTAATTCTGTTTCTTTATCATTACGTACGCCTCATAAACCTATTATATCACGAGGTTAAAGTCTTCCCAAGGCCCTATTTATCCTTCACTGCTTTTTGCCGCTAATTACATCCGATTGCGCGATCGTCTCTTCCCTCGCGATCGCCGTTCGAATAAAATTCTCATATTCAACGCGCGGCGGGAGCAACGCTCGGTAGTGGAGAATGGAGTTTCTGCGAGAAAGGCGTAATGGAGTTTGCAGGCTATTAATATGTAAATTAATAACAACGATTGTGCACCCCGACTGAATGCTCGTGGCGGTTACGGCAACCGCAGCGTGTACTCCCGTGCATCAATGCGCGCACGTGCGTGTTTGCCGGGTCTTGATTCATATAGTCCCCGTGGATTAAAATCAATTTATTATCACTCACCGAACGACAGCAACCCCGACAGCAACCTCCTCTTATCCGACAAACATTCCTCGTCCTCTCTGCACGACTTTCGTCTCTTCTCTCGTCTTCCGTCCGGATACATCTGCCAAATTTTAATATGCACACTAAAAATTTCACTTCACTTTTTAAAATTTCATTTCATTTTTAATCCTTCGTCGACAATGTATAATTTTGTACCTTCCGACCCAGCAACCTGGATCTTTGAAGTTTAGTTTAAATTTTAATATCCAGACCGTATAAAAATCTAAAAAAATTCTTCCATACTTGTGAAAGTTTTAAAGAGTTTTTATTATCGCAGAAGTCGGGTTGTATTTTATTATTTTTACAAGCTTCAATTTATCTACTAGTATTAACAATAAAAAAATTGACTGTACGATCAAAGTTCTACGTTGTCGGCGGAGAGTTAAAAATTAAATTTTACAGTTTTAACAAGAAAATTATAATTATGTGCGTGATAAGATAAATGCAGAATGCGTAAAGCTTTCGTGGAAATCTTAGCGTCATATATCACATTGATGACATCACTTTCCGTTGGCTCGCATAATCCTGCATATTTACAAGATGATATATACCCATTAGATATGCTACTGTCTTTCGTGGCAACGGTTGATCAAATACTTTCATGATGAGTCAGAGTTTAAATTTGTATAAAACTAACCAAACCGACCATAGAAGAAAAGAATAAATAATTGATAAATGATTTGCTTTGTAGTCTTTCATTCTTCCTCGCATTAATAATATAATAAATGTGTATGCACTAAAAAAATCGGTTAAATTAATCTAAAACACATATATCTAAATAACCAGACTGCGCTTAGTGAAATATAAACGATCCACACATTTTGAAATAACCAGACAGGCTGCATATATTTTCGTTGCGGTAGCCAAGTACATTTCGTTGTATGAATTCTAGTAAAAGCAACGCAAATTTTGGTTGAAATATTATTAAATTATGATTATTTAATTATGGTAATCAGAAATTATGTTTAGTTCACCTCCTAGAAAACTCCTTTAATTTAATCATATACGTTAACCACATTAATTCAGCTTATGATTATAACAACTAGATACTTGGATATTATTACTACATACGTACTAACTAAACTCTTATAATTGATATCATACCTAAATGTTTTGGTTGTGTAATCAAAATATTCAATTATAATAATTAGACATTCTGTTTACTTTCATCAAAATTTGCTTAACCAAACATATCTTGTTAATTCAACTATATTGTTCCGTGTGATATTGTATGTTGATACATTTTCTCGGAAAAATTAAAGAATAGTAGATGATTGAATTTAATCTCTTTCTTTCATAATATATTCCGAATACACGCGTTTGAATATCAGATGTACGGATGCGTAGTGAGAGCACATACTTCAGAATTCCTTATGGCCGTGCCTCCATTCTGAACGCGCCGATGTGATCTCATGGCGAAAGTAACGCCTATGTTGGAAATTAGCATATCATGATCGTCCCTTGAGATTAGGCGGGCGAGAAATTCCATAAAAGTACACTTCCGAAATCTCCACTGAAATCATCTCTTATAGCTGGAGTTCTCGTGCGCGCATAAAACGAATGTTACGAGAAAGTTATTCAAGCCAGCGAATCACATAACTTATACATTTCTTGATCTCTCTAAATACGTGTAATACCCTAAGAGCGATGTTTTGTATGAATAGTCATAATTTAGCTGGTATGTAAATTATAAAAACTTTCTTATTTCTTATTTAATTAAAAAAATTGTGTTATTCTAACGAAATTTTTATTACATATGAAACATTTCTCTCAATCTAAACCAGTTTCTTCTTGTTAAAACAATACTCTTTTTCTATATACTTTCTATATACTTTTTCTATATACTCGTAGCTCTTTTTCTATATACTTTTTATTAAAATAACATTTTAATAAAATTTCATTTTTATTTTGTTCTCTACTGCCTGCGATGGAGCGAAGATCATTGTTTCCCAACAGCAAAAACCATGTAGTTTTCCAAAGTGATTGCAAGCTCTAGCATATCGCAACCTTTCACACGACCAATTCTGTAATGGCTAATAAATTAATCGGACATGACGAACGACACTTTAATGGGCGATAAGTCGTCATCGAGTATAAATAGTTGATATTCGCTGCATCGCAATAATTTTCGATTAAAAACGTCATGGAGCCTCAATTCATCCACGGTATACTCGTTAAATATGCGACCGGCGAACTTGATCCGATTAACACCGTCGTCCGTGCACAATCGAGATGCGTTTCGAGATCGCAAACGGTCCGTTTAAATCCGTAATTCAAAGTTCTCGCTCTAAAAATACCTCGTATTTCGTCATCATCTCGAGACTTCTTCATTTCACAATAATCTTGGAAGTAAAATGACTACAGAAATAAGTGTTAAACGACATGGAGAACGCTATGTGGACGTGCAGAAATAACAAATGTGCTTTCTCTCCTTTTGATCATTTAACGAGCGATCTCGTGACCCGCGACCTCGCGAACGGTGAATCGCTTCCTAAGTGGCTCAACATCGCTTTTGAATTCTTTTCCGTACCGTTGACGTTTCTCCGCCGTTATTATTTGCGCTAGAATTTACCGATTTTCTGCTACAATGCCGTTTCTCCGTTCGCTGAAGCGAATTATGCGGAGTGACGGTGTCGCCGTAATTATCGATAGCGCGTGAAACGCGCGTAGAAAGCGATTAGTTATCTCCATGCTGAATCAATAGAAAGCTCTCGTAACTTATGTCACTTGATGCAGGAGATGCAGGAGATCCGAGCTCGTTGATCAAACTAGCCGCCTCACGTCTCGATCTCGATCACGAATTCTCGTTTCTCTTCCCGGTATATTATCAGAAACCGAGCATACCAGACGGATCAGAGGATCGCTAACGGAAGATCCGTTCCGATAAGACGGGCTTCTCCTTAATCTGACTTAATACGACTCCGCTCTCGCCTTCCGTTTTATCGAGACAATAATTAATGAGTTACATGAAGAAACGATATTACTCATGGCTCGTTACAACATATAAGAGAATACCACTTTAACGCAATCTCTAAGGCCACTTACGAAAGCTAATAACTTCATGTCATGAGAATAGAAAAGTTTGAGGGTTTCAAAATTCGAAGATTTACGATCTGGAAAGCCGCAAGTTCGAAAGAACCGTAAAGAAACATGTCGCAAATCAAATATCATCACCATGAGTAGGTGTAGCTATATATCGGCTTTCTAAAAGATAAAACACAATTGTCACGTACTTGGAACAAGGACTATAACGTGAGCCTTATCTTTTTTTATTGAAAACTTGCGAAAGCGAGTTAGTCAATTTCGTTCTGTCATTCTAACGGCTGTGATCCCACGGGATTGTACTTTATAGGCGAATGTTTGCCATAGGTGCTGAAATCCGAGAGGCTCTTCAGCATGCAATTAAAGTCAACAAGGAAGGCAGCTGCCAGTGGCCACGAGCGAGAGTTATTCCGGTTCGTGACGTCTATCCGAGCCCATCGACCACCTACATTCCACACTGCGCCATATTACACAGGTGCTCGGACGATACCGGATGCTGCAGATCGGAAACGCTTACTTGTGTGCCGAAGCACTCTCACCGCATCGAGCTTTCCTTCTATGTGAGTCGATCATTTTTTTTTTTTTTTATTAACCTTTACAGGACGGGAAAGCTACCATAATGATGCTGAAATAGTAAATTTTGAAGCAAGGAATATAATGATGTACAATAAATCAAGCCTGTCCAAAAAAAAAATTCAATATGGGTAAGATTTCGGAGGATTTTTCTGTAAAATGATGATACGCATCCGAGTGACACTTATCAATACTTTACAGTCTCTGAAATCTTACTCACATTGTATTTTTTTGCGTCGATGATTTTGCGTTTTGAAGCTCAAATTGGACAGACCTGTAATAAATTATAACAATCTTATCTCAAAGAAAAGCTGTAATAAAAACTAGATTTTAAAAGTAGATCCCTGTCCTTTAAAGATTAAAATTCTTATTCTTTTTTAGCTTTTCTTTTTTTTTCGCTGTAGTTTTTGTATCCAGAGAAAAATTTTTTCAATTAAATAAAAATTAAATCAAAGAAATGTGTCCATTAGACGGTTAAAAAAAATTTCTTTGATTTAAACGTCATTTCTTGAAATAAAATAAATTTTTCTTTCATTTGAACGTCATTTCTTGAAATAAAATAAATTTTTCTTCGATTTAAAAACCTTTGATTTGACTCCAATTTAAAAACATCAACGAAAGAAACAATTTCTTCATGACTTTTTTCTGGATGTGTGATCTAATTTTGATATTTGGATTCAAAAAGATAAAATGTTTTATAAATCAATTTAACTTGCACATAAAATTATCCGTTTTTAATGAAATTAAGCAAAAGCCAACAAAATTAATTCTTGTAAATTCCTTTGATGAGAATATCATTAAAAAAACATACAAATTTGTTCATCCATGCGATTTAACATGGGATACACCGAAGGCATATGAGGCCGCAATAATTATTAACTACCACGATGCATAATTTGCCAAGATAACGTATTAAGCGAATTACCGGCGCGGCCGTTAGCTGCGGACCGAATCGATTGAACGATAAATGATCTCGTAAATGTGGGCTCCCGCCACATGCCAGATAAATTGCCAGTAGAAAGAGGCGCACTGGTGCCTCACCGGAACAAGATGGATGCACCGACGTAAGGAGGAAGACGTTATCCGACGAGAGAAAGTACCATTAATCGTGTAAACTGAATTGCGGACAATTTATTAGTGAGATGTCTCGAGAAAGAGCTAACAATATGCGGGCACGATTTACGAATCGTCGTCGAGATATCGAGCCGTGCAAATCCGAGTAAATTATCTCTCGGCTTCGGTCGTAGCAATATTTTATATACACAAGCGTAAGTTTATATATGTATAAAGTATGCATTGCTATAAACGACAACAATCGTTTCTTTTCTTTTTCCATATGTGCATGCGCGTTATCGCACTCCTGGAATTGGATGCCCACACAAAATGATCTCTCGCATAAAAATAATCGTGGTAATTGGTCCGGTTTTAAGTGGACGCATTAGTGTCATGGAAAACAAGTGGCATTATAGAGCGACCCAACGTATATTGGCTAATTGAATTATTTTTGTCTTTATCTGGCTATATGCGCAATCAGACACCATAGTTGATCCACGACATAATAAACGATCTCGTACTCGACGTTTGCGATAACAGTAAAATAATTTACATGCCATGAAAATTTTTTTTCAAACCTCCTGTCAGCAACGTTATATATATATATAAAAAGCAATAAAATATTACAACTATAAAGTATCAATTTTATAAGATATCAATCTTATAAGGTATCAATATCACTTATGTAAAAAGATTTTAAGTCATAATTTATAACGATAATAATTCGTATCTTATAGTAAGAATTTTGTTAAAACTCCTGCCGGCATGTTACGTGTATAAAAGCGGTAAAATATTAAAATCATAATTTATAAAGTATCCATCACTTAAAAAAATTAAATCTCGTCAGCGCAAGAATTACAACATTCTTCCTCTTTCATTTTTTATCTTATGTGCCGTCACGGCATAATTAAGACCGCGAAGAAACGGATAAATATGAATGTAGCGTGTCTGGCTGTGGGTTGTCAATAACGTTGACTTTCGAGCGCCGTCATCTTAAGAACGCTTAAGTCGTTCGTAATTTGACGGATGACACGCGCCGTCGTGCTTGGTGGTCCGCGTCACTTTAATGGAACACTATTTGCGCGCGAGTTTATATGCACAACGGTGATATCTCGGGAAATTATTAGATTTCCAATCGCAAGGCTGTATGACTATATCATCGTCGATTTACAATATTAATGTCCGCTCACAATCGTGTTCGATGCCAGACAAATTGGTCGCGATGTATAAATGAGATTTCTAGCGAGAACTATCTTTATCTATTCGTGTGAAGTTAAGTTTCTATTAGAAGTCAGTACTCTTTAAATTTTTCAAAGTAAAATTTCACTTAAAACAAGTAAAAAAATTCCCTTGAATTGATAGTAAAAATACTGCCACTTAAAATAGAATAACATTTCACTTTTCATAAAGATGAATATTTAAATCCAAGACTGGAAAGAATGATTTTGCTCAAGTACTTACAAATTTAGCCACATACAGATCTGAAAATAATTTTGTTAGAATATCTAAATAATTACGTAACGATCTCAAGCATGACGAGCAACGCTGCCTTTAAAAGAAAATTTTACTATTCCAATAACCAGTTTGAACATCTCACATAATTATTTTATGGTCCGACAAAATTATTTTCAGATCAGTATCTGGCTAAATTTTTAAATATTTTAGCGAAACTGTCCTTATTTCGTAGTGAGTGTTTCAGATTCAAATGTTGTTCGGAGTGAAACATCAGTCAACGTGATTTTAGTATAAGATTAGAAGTCTTAAGCCGGGATACATAGATAATGTTTATATTCCAGATTGTCTTAAATATAGTCCGGATCTACAATATATTTTTAAGCCTTAAATCTTAAAAGAAATGGACGAATCATAATCGATTATTCTCCTTGCACTCGACTGTAATTGGTCAATTTCTTACGGCTTAAGATTTAAATCACTTATTGTAGATCCGGACTTAAGATGTTATAAGCCAGTCAGAGGACTGTATTACTTAAGACGGTCTTAAAATAAGAACGGAGTATAAATATCGGCCTTAACCTACTTAAACTCGGTGACATTTTATTTTTGAAAACACTCGCTCTACGACATAAAATAAAAATCACTTCATACGAATAAAAAGTTACTCCAGTTTGAGCGATTCGGTATATAATCATTCAATTTTTTGAGTGGAATTTCACTCAAGGAAATTTGGAGAGTATAATTTGACAAACAGGTCTCTCTACAATTTTTTTTTTTCTTCATCGCAATGCAATCGAACGTTGAAAACTGGCAACCGTATAGGTGGCATGAGGAGGCATGAAAAAGTGCATCGACAACGAGTTTTTTATATTCTCAACCCTAGACCTTCATTTAACGAACGGTAGTCGTGATTATGCAACTGATCGCGTTTACAGGTTAAGATTAAACTCGCTGTTTCTCTCGCAACCCGATACTTTACGCAGCGTCGTTTCATCGCGCGATTACTGTGGACCCTGCGATCAATTTCCACTTCACAGCATGCACACCATCATTTTCGCAGCCGGCTTGACCTAACCCAATTCCAGTTGCACGGAGAGAAATTTCACGATACACGCAGACCAATTGATTTTTAACCCTCTATCGGGGTCAAATGTGACTCCACAGATTCGTCATCAACTAGGACGATTTTTGTATTAAATTATTTAACGTCAATAAACTTTATTGTATTTTTTTTTTGCTTAAACTGAAAATTACAAGGTTCAAAAATATAAAATATAAAACGCAACCATGGTTACCAGTAATCATCGCCTTCTAAATTAGAACGGTCGAAACGTAAATACCATTAACAAATTTGATTATTTTGGCTAATAATTACATCATTGTGTAAATTCATCACTTTTTCATGAATTCAATTAAACATGAGATGCACGTATACGCAAGCACTATTTCGCGGTGCGGTAACCGTAAAGTATTCGCGTCATAAATACACAATTAAAAGCAAATATAACGAATCTGTTCCTCCCTCATTATCGACCCCAACGCCAGCCAAGTTGGATTAATTACTCATCGAAGCTTTCGTCGCAATCGCCGGTGTATTATTCAGCATTGGTGTATTATTATCTCCGCGTAATGAATACGTAATGTTACAACTACACGCGTATTGTACCATAAGTCTTTCTCTGCTAGACTGCCAAGTCGAACGAATTGAGAGAGGAGGAGAAGCAAGCAATTAAGGGTTTATGGCATTTTCATTAAAAATTAACAAAATGTCTCCCAATGAAAAACCCACGTGCCCAACCATCATGCAATAAGAACGATAAAATATCGTAGACAGTAAAACGGTCTTTAAGATCTGTGTATTTCACTCGTACATATCGAAGATTAATCTATCTCTTTTTTGTACACATATAACGTATCGCGGTTGCGAGACGCACTTAATTAATTGCGCTCCGAACACCCGTAAGCGTGAACGACAAATTGGAATGTAAAAGAAAATCGAAAGTGAATGAGAGATTCCTGCTCACGGAAGAATATTGACCCTTGATCTCTCTTTTCGATTAATTGCGAGCAGATTTCCCCATTCCTCTAACTTTCTCTAGAACCTAGTGATTTGTGAATATGTTAATGACGTACATATTAAGTTGTTGCGTGAGAGTAATTCATGGTCCACGATTATAATCGGTCATGTTTCCATGTATATTGATTATCGGCGATTCTCTGATGATCATAGGATATAATCGTTATATCCACACGACTTATCTCGGATCCTCATCTCGCATGTCAACGTTTCAATGACCCCCTCATAGAATTCAAATCCTCTGTTACTGCAGGATTTAACGAATCAATTAATCCGATGCGCGGTAATAAATGTGCTCCATTTATATGACCGTAGAATGGACGAACAAGTGCAGCACCGTGGGATATTAATCGCTTCTTATCTGTGTGCGACAGATATTTGACACTTAAAAAAAGAGACATTTGTCCAGTGGAAGACAGCGGATGATTGTACTCTAAAAAAGATTTATGGACGAGACAGAGAATGAAGAAATCAATTTCTAACTATATCTTATCACACAGATATATATAACTTTATATAACCGGTATCTTGATAGTTTTCCACTCTGAACATATTGGATATTCGCTTACGTACTTATATATTTTCTAAATCTAAATCAGTGAATAGTCACTAATTATCCAGTGACATACGTGGCACTGGATAGTCAGTGAAGTTCAACTAAAAAAGGAAAAATGTTTGAGCAGTATACATTAACTAAAATAATGATATTTGCATATTAATTTCAATCTTCCAATATCATATTCATTGAATTTATTTATTCACTAAAACAAGATTAGTTAGATTATATAATAAAGATTAGGGATTAGATTAATTCACATTTCATTCACTGATTACCAGCATATTTGGCACTGATATCAGTGATTATCCACTGATTCAGATTTAGAGAGTATATATTGCATATATATATATATATACCAATATATATTATATATTATATATAAATATATTATATATAATATATATAAATATATATATTATATATAAAATCCTCTACCAAAATGATAAAGGACTTTTCGAATCAACTTTTGATCAAGAATAGTGCAATATGATTCATGAACGGACTTTAATAAACAATTAATATGTATATATTATTTCGAGTGACATAAAATATGTATGTATTGATGAGACTAATATAATTCCTTTGGAAAATTTTTTTTTAAAACAAGAAACAAATTTGTGTAACAGTGTATTGTTGATCAGGTTATTACTAAAGAAAAAATTGTAATAATCTTAATAATTTCATTCGCTCATCGATTCCACACGCAATGAAGTGCGACCGTTATTTTACGATCGACAATTAGTCTCGTCTTTTAGTTACCTCTCGCGCCCGTCAAGCAACAATAGCCACGTAAAACGTTCTGAGGACGACGACGAGGGTTGTGGTCAATTGCCATCGACCATTGCTTCAAAGACGTTTAAAGTCTTTAACGGTCGCCACAGCCCATACTAATTTCCTCCTCGTAAAAATTAAGCTGTGAAACGATCGTGAGAAATTACACGGGTTGGCCGGTTAAAGCGAAAGTTAGTCGCCATGATTTTAATTAAATGTAGCAAATGAAAACTGAAAAAATTAATCTGATGAATCTTGTCAATTTTCAATAAAAATTTTGGATTTTAAAAATCAGAACAGTATAGATCAATACATTTCAGTCTAACTGCAAAATTGTAAAAAAGATATTTTTAACGTGAACAAAGCAGCATTAATAAAACAACGTTTGTTTTATAAAAACCGGATATCTTTTATCAGAGGTGAGCTTGGTTTTTTGATGATGCTCTCGTTTGAGAGTAAAAATCAACGCAATATAAATTCTAATAAGCGTCCACGTAATTGCCGATACCGAGGTGCAATAACGCCACGGGTATAATTTGCATTTCACTGCAATCACCATCCAGTTTTGCCATGTAACATTAGCATAAGTTCTTGCCGAACGTTGTGAGAAACGGTAGTGGGTTAAAAATGCGGAAATGCTTATTAGGAGAGTCATATCACGCTTTATTATCATATCACTCTTTTTTAAGAATACTTAATTGATAGGAATTTCAAGTAATTTAGGTGATTAAAAAATTCAATTGAAGTTAAGGAAGAGCCGCTTAAGCCGCTTATCTAATTCAATCATATTTCTTTATCGACTGACTTCTGTTCTTTGTATCTAGTCATATATTTCATGTCTCTCGGAAATTCTATTACTCATTTCCGTCGATCAATCGACACTTTCATCATAGTGACATGTCCCATCGCATCATTCGTAAAAGCGCGTCCTGTTCGAGCTGCGGGAGTCTGTTGCTCTCGAGGGTCGCAGACCTCGTAACAAAGTCTACAAAAAAGTCGCAATTACGAGGAACGAAAAGCAGAGGAGCAAGCATTGCGACGAGTGACAAGAGACGATGGATAAATTTACGGTGGGACGTTACAAGATCGACAAGCACGAATATATCCGCTCTCACGAGCAGGAATGGATTAAGAGTGTCGAGAGAGGCTGTCGCGCTTCGAAGGAATAAGGAAGAAGAAAAGCACGACGAATACACTTTGTCCTTGAATGAGCAAAAATCAACGGACTTCAATTTTCATTCAAGCAATACGGCATTAAGCGAATTGATGGAGTCATAAAACTATGTTTTCAGCTTGCGATTACATGATCGTACAATTCGTACACGACAGTCTTTCATGAAACGTGTATACTACTGGCTATGATAATTTATGCCAATACCAATAAAATAAAAAAATGAATATGTATGCGAACAATAAAACCAATTATACACGGTGATATCGTATCTAATGACACATTCGTATGGCAGGTAACGCAATTGCGTTACCTACCTGCAATCGAGGCTAGAATATTACAAGACGCGAAAATACCATTTACGCGACTAAGCGCTTGTACTTTCCTTCGTATCCTTTATCTCGCTAGAGATTGCTCACTAGATACCGCAGCTTCACGCACCCACGCTCGATAGCCGACCAATCGAGACCATTGATTGTAATATACAGGTTCAGAAAACTAGGGGTCACAACTGACAATGAGATAAATTTAATGGGATATGTCGCCTTCTTTTATCCGCAAACTGATAAAGAATGCGCGCAATTCCATTGCCGGTTACGACATCGAAAACGCAATACGTCCGCCATAAATACCTGAGAGTATGTTTCTGTCAATATATTATCGGACGAATTAATATCCGAGACACCGAACGCCTGCTGACAGCACGTACAAAACTGAAAACTTGTCGTGTTATCTTCTATAATTTATCGAGTACAAACGAACGTTGTAAGAAAGTGTACTGATATTTATACCGTAATGCGATCCGGTGATTAAACGATCAGTTTAATAGTACGGAGCATCGCTAATGTTAATATTTATTAATATTTATTAATACGTGTTGGCGTAAAACGACATATTCGATTTTTACGAAGACTAACGAATATAACGCAGATTAAAAATTTCTTTCTATTCTTAATGTAACGGATTCCATCCAGGGAGTACTTTAGTTTATCGGTGGCAATTTTATATTCGTGACCTATGTACAGCTAAGATGTTAAATAAAAGTTTACGATTAAACTTATAATCTGTAATACGAAACTTTTCTCGAGTTAAAGAGGCAACTCTATTTACTTCTTGCGGGTTCCGTGACGCCAATAAACAACATCAAAAACACCGTAAGTTTAGACACAAGACATTTCACAAGAAACGTTTCTTGTCCTACTGACGAGAATGACGACGTGCACCCTCCCTCGTTTTACATCACTCAAGAACAGCCGTCGCGACGCTTCGCTCCAATTATCCTCTATTATTATACGGTGCAACCCCTTTTAATACTGTCAACTGTTGATGCAAAATCAGATCGCATCCATTAGAGAACAATATATCAAAAATGCAAACATAAGATGTCTCTTGAAGACGTCATTAAAATATCGATAGTCGATTGTTATATTTAAGTACAATCTTAAGTACAATCTTAAGATGTCAGAGCGCTGAGTTAATCTTCTGATTAAATAGGTAATTAAGACATTACTTAAAATAAAAACATTAAAATAAAAACGGATTATATGAATACCTAAGACATCTTTTAGATATCATATTATAAGACGTCTTAAAGATGTCCTTACTCTTTGATGAACCAAAACTGTACGTAAATAAAATTTTCGCTGAATTAATGAAAATTGGTCCAACGAATTCTCATAATATATAATTTAGATTATAAAACTATTACTAAAATTTATTGCAAGAATGAATATGTATGTAGTTATATAAATGAATCCAATTATTGTATCAATAAATTAACTACATTAAATTGGATATTGATTAACGATCATTCATTGGACCAAAAATGACCAAAATTTTTTTCAGTGTAAAAACGTGTTTAAGACATTCGTGTCCGCATTTTGAACGTATTGTTCTCTGAGACTTATTTGTATCCCCTGGTACGAGTTTGTTGTATCCTCTGGATAGACTCGCTTGATTCTAGATTGATACTTCTAACTTGGTCCACAACACTTCGAGTGAGTCAGTTCGCAGCCGAGCCACACTTGGCCGGGTATCAAATTCGTCGTAGACGCTGCACGACAGGCAGCCGCGAGCATCACGACAAGCGTGTACGCTTGATGTACCGACACTCGGACACAAAGTGCGATGCCAAAGGTGCGCGAACCTACGTTATATATAAATATCGCGGCTTCCGCAATACCGAAATATCTCTGATTTATGGAGTGCCGCTGGATCATCAAGTCGCGTACGCGCATCACGCTCGAGCAACTGGGTTAACGCCCGTCGATCGTTAAAGTTCTTTACGGAGATTCCTTTGATGAATGATGGGCTCGTCAACAGGATCTTTATGAGCGCAAGGCAGCCGAAAGCACCAGAGTAGCTAATCGCTAATGGTTTCCATTCTCGCGCACGATGATATCATAATGTAACAAAAAGCTCCTAGAGCTAATACAATATATTTTTAAATGCATTAAATTTATTATTTTATACACACTGAGAAAAATGGTCTGGTTGGAATAAATAGTAATTCTGGTGAAAAACAGACGAATCAGAATTTTCTGGTTAAGTCTATTAGAATTCTAGTTGAGATAACTATTAGGTGTTGGAATTAATTCGTAGCGTTTTACAAGTGATGGGAAGTACTTTCATTAATGTATTTTTTAATGCTCATGTGAAATAAATAACATTCTTTCATTAAAAAACGCTACGAATTAATTCCAACACCTAATAGAATTCTGATTAATATAATTATTCTGGTAAAAATAAGAATTTTAGTAAATATTTTATCAGAAATATTATATCAATCAGAATTCCGATTATCTCAACTAGAATTCTAATAAATTTAATCAGAAATTTCTGATTCGTTCATTTTCAACCAGACATTTTTTTCAGTGCAAAAATTCTATAGCGTCAGCAACATAAACAATGTTTTCATTCGAATTGAAATCCTACCCTTCCGCCAAACCTTTCTTTCGTTCTCCCTTTGGTAAACGAGAAAAAAATTCGGAATGGTCGTTAATGAGTACCTACGCGATGGTCGGCGCACACGAAATTAAAGAAGCAGTCCGGCGCAACTAAGACCCCTCGCATTTCACGATGTTTAATAACGCCAGCACTTGACCGGCTCGCACAATCTTTACAATTCGCGATTGGCTGAACAACGTTGCTCGCACAAAGATAAAAGTACTTCCCCAAAGTTCGGGCAACCGGGTGTACTTTCTATCAGGCTAATCCCACGTTAATGTACCTTTTTTCCTGGAATCGATTGTGCTGCGGCAAAACATTCGGCAGAAAAAGGGAGCGTTGCAAACATTTCGTTCACTATTTCAGAAGAAATGCGAACGCAAATAGTGAATTAACCCTTTGTTGACATACTGGGTATGAACCACCCACAAAATTATTTTAACTCTCTGCAACTCACTTTTCTTTTCTTTTGTAGAACAAAAATACAATGTTTATAAAAAAATCTTTTCAATTCCCAAAAAAACTTATATTCAATATGCAAAATAAATATTCTTTATCCAAAACTAACTTACAAGCTAATTTTTTTTTTCGAAGTATCATATCCAATTAACAATACTGTAAATTTTTAACTTTTAAAATTACAATTTTTCAAAAATTTTACTCATTTTTTCTCTATTCACTGAACTCAAGAATTTTTTTCACAAAAGCTGTAATGAAATTTCATTCAAATACTATTTAAATGAATTCTACTCTTGAAAATGACCCATAATTTTTTTTATATTGATTGGATTTTTTAAATAAGAATTTAAATATTTCTCTGGGTGTGAGCCACCCAGTATGTCAAAAGCGATCGAAAAAAGAGGTGTGTCAACAGGGTTAGTACATGATGATACATTATACACGAAAATGATGCAGTATTTCATCAAATTCCATTTACGTTCGACATACGGTATGGTACAAATGCTAAGAAGACATAAAAAAAATCGAGGTCGGAGAATAAGTGACGCAATCAGCAGTAAAAGTTAGAAATTACTAGAAAATTATATACCATGTGCACACAGTGATTCTTTTTTAACGATCTATTAGAAAGAAACGTTAAAAGAAAAAGATTGTTTCGAAATACGAAGCTTGAAGAAGATGAAAAAAATAATACTTTTAGGTTCTCATTGTAACAAGCTAACATAACATGATAAAACGTCTCTTTAGCCTATCGTAAATAGATGAATGCAGTGAAATGTGTGAATACTGCATTAGATAAGCCATAGATAGAACCTAATGTAAAGTCAATTCCACATCGGTCGGATATACCGTCGCGTCAGCGAGTTCTGTGTTTGCAGAACTCGATTCTTATCTTGCTTTCCACGATTTGTGTAAATTAATTTCGCAACACGGAATATCGCATTCCAGAAAAGACATTTATCCCTTTATTATTAAAATATTCATAGTCACTACATAAAGTTGATAAATCGAACAAAATTTGCTTAATGTGATTGCAGTATTGTTTTCTATATTCATTAAAGAAAATTAAAGAATACATTTTTCATTCCATTTTTTTTTCACTTATGTGTTCTGCAATGATATTCTCCTATTTAACAAATTGTATGATAATTTAAAATGAAATAGATGGATGGATCTTAAAAGGCGCTTTTAGAGATGTAAAATAAGTTGAATCTTTCGATACCGATCCACCTATTTATGCATCCATGCCATTAGTTATCGCGAAAGGGCTCAAAGTGCTGTATAGAATCGAGATGGCTTTTCATAGGAACCTTTCCTCGGAGTTCTAAAATGTTGCTGCATCAAAGAAAGAGGCAAGCGGGTCGAAGCTATCTTTAGTAATCCCGGATTACCAGGTTAAGCGTATTTCTGAGCCCTAATATTCAACTGTGCAACTCTACTTCTACTGTGCAAACACAGACGCCAGAACTTTCCGGCTTTAATGCATATGTCAGCAAAGACAGTTAAACTATCATCGGTAACAAGCGCAAACAGAGGTTTCATGGTTTCCACGAGTACCTACGAGCGTACGAAGGGACAGATAATATCGGGTAGACTTTGATGAGGGTGGCAGCTGCAGCGGAAAAGGCTGTACCGAGTCTCTGCCAAGAATTATACCGTCGGCCGATGGTGACGCATAAGTCGGAGCGAGTAACAAGAGGAGAACAAACGCATTTTCGCCATTGTTTTATCCGTCTTGTATTCGCAAATGTACTTACACGTTCCCGACGGTTGTTGGGTGGCATGGTGTCGTTGAAAATTGCACAGCATGAAACCGAGTAGAGACAGATTGATCGAATGCGTCCGCAACACGCGCGAATAAATAATAAAGTAAGCAAATAAAAGTGGCAATAAGATGATTATCCGGGTGTGATACAAGCATGTTGTAGTCAGATTCTAAAATTCGTCCTGGGTTTTCTAGATCGAGAAAGCAACACCGTGTTTAGCATAGCAAAAAGACTATCGTGACTGACACACTTGAGTCATGCATATCATATGTTGCATACAATTGAGGCGTAAACCGTACCTAACTATCGTGGATTAAAGCGTATGCTGTGAATACAAGAATATCTAATTTCACGTAAGCGGAACTTTAAGAACGATATTATCGAATATAAGGTAAATGTCCCACACAAAATTTATTATTATTAATCTCAAATGCTTTTTTTTATTACTGTGTTATAATTACTGTGTTCAATTGCATTTAAAGATTACAATTAAATTATATAATAATATTACATTTTAAAAAGCGTATTTGAGACTAACATTAACTTAAATACATAAAGTGTTATATTATTTAAATTAATATTAGTCTCAAATGCTTTTTACCTTAAAGATAAATTTGAATTAGTTATCTTTTGTCATTAAACATCTATTTATATTAATATTTTCCATCAATATACTAATTTTCTAATTGTGATCGGATACTGGGACAATTACGTTTGTGTTCAACCGGTTATCCGCCCACTAGTACATTAACGCATTCTATTATTTATTTAAATATTTTAATTAATAATTGTTATAAATGGGTTCAAATAATTTTTCCTTGTTTAAAGGAGTCTTTTCAAATGAATACAAATATTTATATTAAAAACCTTCTAATATAAATTGTATTATTTATGACAACCTATGCTTAAATGTCCTACTGGGGACATTTACCTTAGGCAGGAAATTAAATCAGTTTTGCAATTCAGAAAATTTCAATAAATAAAAAGAACTGTGGAAAAAAAACTACATATCCCATTGTACTCCTGATTTTTCTCTCGAGATGAAACGACGATGAACGACGTTTTGTCTGGAAATCTGAGGCGCGGGAGATGACGCACCTGCGGCAATTCGTGATGGTAAGGCATCGCGGTGAGAAAAGGCAAGAAGAAGACGGATGTTACATTCTCACGGAATGTGGTAGATCCCAATCGGGAGCAGTAGAGAGCCGCAGTTATCGTTTTTAATGGTTTTCTCAAGTCGCACCGTCACCAGAATCGCCCGGCCACCCTCGTTACGTTTCTGAGTAGCCGGGAAGGAGACCCCACGCAAGATTAACGATGCTTCCAGTCTGCAAGGTGAATGGGACGTTGCGTCAGCGTCCGTACATGCCCATCATTTTAATGGGACCATCACGTCGACGTGGGTCCTGTCTCGGGGATTACACTTGACTGAGTGGCCTGTCCTGCTCTGACAGGTGTCGGCGAAAATATCAGTTCACCGACGGGATATGCGCTCTTATCGCGCTAAGCCTCTCAGCGAAATTATCTGAAAAACTGTTTAAGTGTTCAAGTAATTAACGCAATCTTGAACAAAACTATCGTATTAAGTATAGGAAAGTAAAGCGATCATTACGAGCGTGATGCGTTTCTACGGAAACCTTGTACCGCAATTTGTCGAATAATGATTATAATTAAAATCTTTCAAGATATACGCAACGGCACTAGACTCTCGATACGAGATACTTTCACGCGGTAACAACTATAATCGCAACTTTAATCGAGCGCCGACGTTGTAATTACTTGTGTTATTCATTAACGTAAACCTGCTTTAATCGTATAAGCTTAGTAATAATTTTTAGTAATAAGCATGAACTACATACGATCAAATATTATATATCTCTATTAAGCTAGCAGAACCAAATTACTAAAATTAAATCGGATCTGTTGGAGTATTTTTTATTTTAAAAATGAACTTTTAAAAGGTCTGTGAAGTTGCATCTCTAAATATGAATTTTTTTAAAATTAATATGGCATATGATTGTCCACAATTTATTCACATTTGTCCATAAATAATCATTTTTTGTCCATCTTGCAAAAAATTTATAAACAAAAAAGTTAAAGTGAGTATAAGTGTTTTTTTTTAATTACGTACGAAATTCGATTGTCCATAATGTGGATAAATTGTGGACAATCAAATTATCATATCAATTTTGCAAAAATTTGCGTTTAGAGATGCCAACTTCACAGATCTACTTTCGAACTGTCGTCATCTTGCAATATCTGTATCTGTATCTTGATTAAATTGTTCCAAAATAATGCATGCCTCATGAGAGAATATCGATCTCTATAGAAATCGCGTGAAAAGCGAGCAAAAGATATATGGGAAAAAGAAGGAATCGAGTCACGACTTCCTTTTCCGTTGGGCCGTAGGGCCTCGCCTACTCGCGCTGACCCTGCGGGGTCAGCTGTCAGGTATCGATAGTCCCGCCTCGTACATGCCAGACATGCTCTCTCATGCTAAGCACCGTGTTATTTCTATTTTTGTGTCGAGACGTATATAGAGAGTACGTGTGCACGTCTACCGCCTTCGTCACCGTCGTGTACGCGTGTGCGTGTGTACTACGTGCACATTCTCCTCCGTAGAAAACGTCCGATGCATCTTTTAGATTGTGAACGAACGCAATGGCGCTGGTCCCATCAGATATTCACCAGTCAATGAAAACGATCGCTCTCTATAGTGTACCGCCGGGAGAGAGATAACTGGCGATAGAGGCCAACTTGGCACGTGTTAACTCGATAAACCAATGCGTACAAAACATCATCGTGATATATTAACCATTCGAATGTACTTTTCATGTCTAACGTAGACGCGATATGAATATTTAGAGGATATAATTTCGATTACAAAAGTGATAAAATGGTAGCGATTTCGTTCAAGACTATCACTGCTTCACATCGCCAGTCATCTTCCTCATTTCTAACTTAAGTAGATAATATAGGGGTTGACTGCACGATGCCATACGAGCTTCACTGTTGCGCAGCTTTTACGCAATATTCGTTTCAAGGGTCAAGTATAAGACTGTATTCCATAATTGGCATCGACAAGTTTATATCGACGTTAAAATAATCGGAACGAATTTTGTGAATCATGAGAAATTAATTCGAGGCCATCATCTATGTGACGATTTAGGATAACTGTCCCTATTAATGTGCCTTTTAGTCAATTTGCTTATTGACTGAATTAATTATTATTATTATTAAATATTGCTTTAATTTTATCTTGCGATCAATATCGGTTTTTCAACTTCTTTTTCTTATAATATTTCTTTAATCTAAAAAATGTTAATACTTTATAATGCTTTTAATAAAAATAGAAAACATGTTTTTGTCTCTATTAGTGAGTCCTCTTAGTGACGATGGCCCTATTAATGTGCCCCCAATTTGTGTGCCTATCCACATTTGACATTTTAACACATAGTTACTAAAACAGATAATAAATTTAAGCTAATTGTTTATGTTAATATTACAAGCACTATTTCAATTATATTCATTTTAAAGTACACTCATAACACATGTTCTCAACTCCAATACAGGGCACATTAATAGAGACAAGCTTAAAAACTTGCGGTACGTATTATTGGATTCACATAAATTCCTCATATCTTTCGAAAAATATTTAATACTCAAAAAATAAAATATTATGCATTAATAATTTAACTTAACAAAAAAAATATTTTTTCTTATTTATTTATAGTGGTTTTCTTTATAACTTATCAAAATATAAAAGCACAGTAATTAAGATAGTTACCCTATATTTGTCCTTCGCACAAAGAAGCTTTTCTGTAAATTTGTTCTATTAAACTTTTCTATTCATTAATAAATTTGTAATAAAAATTTATTTCTCTTATGCCATTTCTATTAATGTGGTTTAATTTTAATCTCGAATAATAATAATAATAAGTCTTCGACTTTTTCTAATTCTAACAATTAGGAAAAGATGAAGAATAAGTTGAGAATAAAGTTAATCTGCATCTAAAAACGGGCATCAGTTTATTTAAAATTATTAATATCATGAAAATAACCTGTAGGAAACTTATATTTTATGATTTATATGTTTATATTGTCACGTGATGAAATTTTTCCTGAAAAAACAGTAGCTTTAGTAAAAACAATGGAGGCAAGATAAATTATTCTACTTGATAAAATGTAAAAAAACGCTCGACCAAGCACAAGCTAAAAAGAGCTCGATATAGGGTACACAATTTTATAATTTTATAATTTAATCCCTTTTAATATACCCCTTGTGCGACAAATGGAGATAATAGAAGAATGTTTTTAGCACGAAAAAAGATAGTTTTTTTTAGAGCTTACATATTCTAAAATATAATAATTAAAGAGTGTAGTACAGAAACAAAAGATATTTATGGAAACATTTTTAAACGTGTTTACGATTTTTGAAACATAGTCGTTTTAAAATGGAAATTTATTTTTGTTTGTGCTCAATATTCCTACAATTTAAGGAGATTCTTGCGCTATTTCTTAGTCAATAGACAATTTATTCATAATAATATGTAAAACAATTAAAATAATGGAATAAAAAATGGAATAAAATTACTAACAATATCTTATGCCATTATACATAATTATTATTAATTTCATATGTTACTAAATATTTTTAAAATGACAAAATAAAAGTTGTAAGATGCTCATTTGATGTATACGTCCATTTGACACATATTCTAGATTTTTTCATTAAAGAATATAAATTTCTTGTAAACAGTCAGTTTAAATGAAATTTTACGAAAACAAATTTAAATGTTTACTTTATAATTGTAACGATTTTTAAATTGCTGTCTTATATGCAAGTGTCTCAATATAAAAGAGAATAATATATATACCTTCAACTTGTAATATAAAATTGTATAAATTTAAAATTAAATACCTTCAAAATGGTACGATAAAAGTCAATGAAATTTTTTCTAGATATTATTGATATTATTAACTTTTGTATTATAAATATATTATACATTTGTCTTATATTTCATCAAACGCGAGAACCTCCTTAATCGCTCTAAGGTAAATAGAAAGAATTTAAAATATGCGTTTTATGAACGCGTCATTCAATCGCAACGTTTAGAACTCAGTTGTTGAAGAATCTCAACTGGAAATTACGTCGCTGGATCGAGCCATCTATTAACCCTAATAGCAACAGAGACGCCTCGCGTCTACTATTTTTTCAAGGCGCTTTTGCTTACGAAACAGGAAATTACACGGCTGCACAGTACCAGATGCGAAATGTACTCACAATCAGATTCAGATGTATAAACTCAACCTCTTCGGATCAATAGCAAAACAAATATGACAACCGTTCTTATTTGCAGAAGACACGGCGATACTTCAAGTGTAGAAACTCCTTGGAGTCGTTAACATCTTGTGGCATATAAAAATTTAGTAGCAACTATCGACTTTCACATTACGTGTCAGTTAGTGCATATCCCGCGTGAATTATGTTAGTTTAATCTTATACACCGAGATGAACCGCACACAGCTTCGCAGATAAGCTTTCATACATCGTCAATCGTGACTAGTTCGCGCAAGAGTAATACAGCCACTCGAGCACAGCTGACACAGATCGGCTGCTTCTTGACCGGCCACTTCAGAATTCGTTATCGGAACGAGAGAAAAATTGACGGATTGTCTCTTGTAATTTCTTCGCATACATCCCTTTCGCGAACATCCGACCGTTCTCCGTCGACCACCTGCGCAGATTGAACATCCTGTGTAGGTACCAGAGTGTAGCTCGTAATTTACCGTCAGATTCCTACCTTACAGCGGTTCTCAGCACGCGCGCATCACGCACGTGCGGTGATTATGATATGCATTTTACGATTCGATTGTTAATAGCACGAACCGAGAGTGCAGCAGCCACAACGTCCGTGATGTCGCGCGTGCGTAAAATTTTTTACGCGGTCAAAAATAAGTCATCCTAGAACGATATATAAAATCCCACACGTTTGTAACACAAACGTCCATACGTTTTCTCAAATAGAGAGAAAATATTTAGTTACGTAAAGCGGCAAATGGCACGGCTCTTGAAAAGAGATTCCTAAGGTAGACGCGCCTGTAAAATCGTCGTAACAGTCGCTCCCTTAAAGGCGTGAACACGTGAAGCATTTTATGAATAAACCATAATGAATGGAAACCTATGAGTAGCCGATCATATAAGTATTCTTGGATGCACTAAACGGTCATTCCAATGTAACCTCTGCCCAGTCACATTATTTATATGAGTTAGGGTACATCAATGAAGCGCCGTAAATCTCATCGACGATCATTGAGAAACGTATTCCAAATGATCGACTGATCGTTCCTCATCGATCGGCCACTCCTACGAAAACCCTTTCGTCTCTCGAGTAAGTTCTTCGAACGATGGCTCGGCCCCTCTTTTGTACTTGCAGAATATATATTTCGAAACAGAGAGGCATATACGATCTTCCTCGTATAATTTCAGAACCGCTTGGTAATCTTGCGTACACCGTTCAATGAGAAATGTAACTTGACTCTAAGAGCCCATTAAAGTCGCATTATGATCACGACGGAAAATATGTTTAAACCTGCGTACAATATTTCACTTATACCTTCGTCGTACTTTACGCTTTCGGAGTGCATCCTATTATTGTATAACAATAAGACACGCTGCATTATGCATAGGCGGTTGAACTTTTACCGTATTACGGAAACGCATCTATGAAACGCGCGTGGGAAGAACATTTTATTTTACATCCACCGAAAATTATTCCCCAGATTATTACGAGACCATATTCATGAAATTTCCTGAGGTACAAAGTGTCGCGAAAGCGAATAAAGAGGGCACGTGGTTACATAGCAGAAGTTCTAGACGCGAATCTGCATACAATGCAGGAGGAAGAGTATTCGTGCGCTGTCATCTTGCCAGAGAATAACGCGAAAGCAGATAATATAGGAGGACAATAAATTTTGCGAGCATTTTAAAACGTACGCGCCGTTTATTTCATGCGATCGTCTCTGGTGCTCGAAACAAGAGGCAGCACGTCTCGGCAACTTCGTTCGGGGTGCATTCATAATTCAGGGGGAATGTCTGCAGCGTAATTCGAGTGTCATACCTTACGAGAACTGAAGACAGCGGATTTCCGTTCCGTAAACCAGCCGTTTAGAAGCGAGACGAACTCCTCAGGGCGAGTTAAATTGGGATCTCTAGCTAACGTGCAAGTGGTTGCAACTCTTAGGACCGATTATACCAATGTTGTTTAACTCTACTGATTTGTATACGAATATCAAATTTATGTTGTATACGATCATATCATTTGGATTAATATGGATTAAATGCTCTAAGAATAAAAAATAAAATTATTAAAAATAAATAAGGACTATTAAGAGCCAAACGCTGGATATTTTTTGCGGAATCAGTATATACATATATATATTGCATCAAATACAATAATTAAAAAATTAAAAAATTAACGATACATTTCGACCATTAATGTGGTCATCCTCAGTGGGAACTAATAACAATGAATAACATCTAAAAATTAAATATTAATAAATAAAAGATATATATATTATGAATAAATACTCTCTCCACAGCATTAGAGTATTTATTTATGGTACATATCTTTTTGTAAATATTCAATTGAGAATGGAAGTTAATCCACATAAGTCGAAACGTATTTTATTTTGTTAATTTTTTAATCGTATATATTTGTAATATATATATATACTGATTCCGCAAAAAAAAATATCCAGCGTTTGGCTTTTATTAGGTGTTGGAATTAATTCGTAGCGTTTTACAAGTGATGGGAAGTACTTTCATTAATGTATTTTTTAATGCTCATGTGAAATAAATAACATTCTTTCATTAAAAAACGCTACGAATTAATTCCAACACCTAATAATATAATCCTTATGTATTTTTAATTTTTTGAATTGTTAATTCTATTGAGCCATTTGATTTATTTTTAATTGTTAAAAAATAAAAAATTTGTACAGAAAAGATTTTACATTAACAAACGAAGTCATCAAATATCAGAAAAAAGGTTTTTAACTAACCGCCGTTGAACTTTAAAGGCACAGTTGATTCTTTTATGAATTTTAGTAGATAAATTTAACTCTGTAAAAAATAGTAAAATAAAGTATAATCCAATTCTTCTATAATAATAAAAACTTGTTAAAATTTTTACAAATATGTAAGAACTTTTCAGATTTTTACAGCCTGGAACAATATAAAAATTTATGTATTAAAGTTCGAAGACTCAGGTTACGAACAAAGGTAGAAAATTTCACACTGCCGACGAAAAGTTAAATAAAATATTAATAAGAAAATAAATTACATTTTATTTTGGGAGGAGGGAGGGTTAAGTAAATCCGAGCAGACCAACAAGATTAAAGTTATCTTTGGCTCAATATGATTAAATTGACTCAGCGAAATAAACTTTTCCTATCTATATCGCTAACATACGAGGTCAGCTTATATTTAATTCATCAATCGAATAAATCTCTTGATTGGTTGCTTAAACTTAGTCTTGATGTATCAGAAGAAAAACGGGAAGAAACGTGGAGGGAATTGCGTCAAGACTAATCAATAAAGCGGACACGAGATATATGTTTAGTTGAAATATATCGGGTGCTTCCTAGATTCCTAGTAAAAGCACTCGAGGATACGGCCCTTAAGGGCTCGTATATATCAGGTTTACATGTAACGTGCAGCTAATTACGGGCCAATAAGGGGAGTTAACCTCGGATAACCTCAGTTTACGTTAAACTTACCGCGTACGTTCGTTAAGACTTAATTATTCCTCGAGTTAAGTTGTCACTCCAGCGATTGCATTAAAGCCTGCCGGTGTACAGCCGAGAATCTATGATTCTCTACTGAGAATCTCTTTCCTTCATATCGACAACACAATGTTCAGTCCGACATACGTGTGTGTTAAGTGATAATGAAATAACAACGGTGATAATAATATAATTGACAATGTAAAATGTAAGAACTCGTAGAAGAAATTTTGCAATATAACACATTATATTTGGATGATTTAGAAAATCTTAATCTGTCGGTCATATGAACTTTTGCACCTTCCATCAGCAATTACCTGGGTCTTTAAGCTTCAATGTAGATTTTTATATTTTGAACTGTATAAAAATCTGAAAAAATTCTTGTATGCTTGTAAAAGTTTTATGTGCTTTTACTGTCATGTACATAAGTTGAGTTGTATTTTACTTTTTTTTTTTACAAATTTAATATCTACCAGAATTCAAAAAACCGTGCCTTCAAAGTCCAATTTGGTCAGAGGATTAATTATGCAATTACATGCTGAATTATTATAGTAAAATTATTTTAAATGTCACATTTTCTCAGAAAAAAAAACACATAAATGGAAACACTCATTTGCATAAAAACATTACGTGGACGATGACAAAGTAGTTAAGAGATACGTCTCGCAATACAATGCGGATTATATGTAAGCTTATCCGACGAGAAAGCTCGACAGTAAGAGGTCGTTTTACCAGACGCAGATGAAAATTGCAAATGGTAAAACTTTCGTGCCGACGACTCACGTAATGTCGCGTGCATCGCAATCTTAAGCTCTGCGCCAGTGCATCGGTGTGCCACCGTGTGCATACAAACATGCCAAACGCGTTCTCGAAGGAGGAAGTCGTAGCTTCGTTTCGCCACGTCACCCAGACCGATACGCTTCTTTACCTTACGTCATTCTTCATTGGTGAACTTTCGCAAAGACGGTCGATGCAGTTTTCGCATTCTAAACACCCTGTCAGTGTTCACTGAAAAGCACACTTCCGCTTCGACGTCTGCATATTTATCTATCATATTACTACACGTCTATATCTATATATTTCAACTACCGTCTTAAAAAAAGGAAAAACTGCTGAAACTTCCGTACGTTCGGTACTTTCGGTACGTTAACAATCTCTTCTCTCTCTCTCTTTTCTCTTTTTCTCTCTCGAGATATTTTTGTCGACAAGAATTCCCTGGTAGGAATTCCCTGTATTTTCTCAGATAACTATCCAGTTACGATCTAGTGTTACTGTATTCTTATCAGTAACAATCAGTGACAATATTACGTTAGAAAAAAACGGACTTGATAAGAATTTAATTTAGTCTCCTGTTTAATTTATCGTCCTGTTTTTGTTCAGCATGAATGGGTTCAGATTTTACGTACGCAAGTAATATCAGGCAAAACATTACATGATTAGAATAAGTAGTTTTACTTTTCTTGACTAGAATAAGTAGTTTTACTTTTCAGTTTTAATATGACTAGACAAAGTTTTAATATGACTATCCAGTAGAATAGAGCAAAGTAATTTAGCTAGATTAACAATTTGAAATTTTCAAATTGTATCTATAAAAGATTAAGGTCGCATAGTGCATTCGATTAAACAAAACATACACTATTACATCAAACTATTGCACCATCATATGTTTTGTGTGTTTGATTAAATGCACTATACGATCTCAATGTTTTATACAATTTGAAAATTTCTGTTAACCTAATCGATCCAAATTATTCGCTTCACCTTAACTGTTAAAAAAATGTATGAAATTTTTACCAGGATTTCCCGCATTTCTTGTGTCATATAGGCTGCGTGATGCATCATTTATCCTTGTTTAATATTCAATGAATAACAAGGATAAATGATACATCATGCGTGAAACGGAACGTAGCCCTGGAAACAATCAACGTATATATCGTTGTCCTACTCTCGGATAATTGCTGTCAATTTTTTCTAATGGAATGATGTATTATTTATCATATAATCTACCTATCAAATTGCGATGATTGAATCGCTGACCCGGCAATTATCCAGTAGCGCCAACGGCTTACGGCAGGTGCTTGACAAGCCGCAACGACCGCTCAATCTAATCCCCAATGAATTAGCTCTAATTCGACTGTGCGATCGAGCGATACTGACCCACCGCGTTGGAGCTAATTAGATCGTTGCAGGGCAGTTTATATTGGCTCCTCAATTAGACTCTCGTTTCCAGCTAATTGCCGAGCCCTCAGAGCCGCTGCCGCTGCTGATCGGCATCCTTAATCAGGAACGATCCGAATGTTAATGGACTCGCGGAAGTCGGTTTCGGACGGCCGCCCGCCTTCTTCGTTTCTTTATTGGTCTTTTGCTCTCGTATTAACGCGAAACCGACCGGTCGACTGGTGCACGTGCTTGCGATCCTTTCTTGTGTTCGCTCAAAACGCACACCTTCTCTCGTGTTTTCTTTCCTCCCCTTATGGCCTTTCAACACCGCACAATTAAAAAATCTCATTTATCTTTTTATCCCCTCGAAAAATTAATTTCACTTTTGTTCGACGTCCGCCTTTTGAATTTCTATCGTTACCGCCGTTACCTCTTCCGTTCATCATTAGTACGCCTTTGTAAGACCTAATTTTTTTTCACGACGAGACCAATCCGTTAACGAATCTGTCGATCCGTCTGACAGATTCATTAGTGCTACCATTAAGGATTTTCTATCGCTGATCGTCTTGGATTATAATGATGAATTTCGCAGAAAAAAAATAATTAATAGGTCAAATAATGATTAACGGCATCGTGAGACTTAATATTGAAAATCGATTGCGTGGAGTTCTTTAGAAAAATGACTTCAAGATAAGGGCATCGCAGCAGAGCAATTGTGGTAATGATACTTGCGCCTTAAATATCACACATTCTCGTTTATCCTCAATGTCAGGCTCGCTTTGAGGATGGAACGCCGTTCATTACTTAAGCTGTCATTTTACGCGAACGCATGATTGCCCCTTTCACGATTAGCCGGCTTTTTACACAAATTGCTTGTCTCAAAGGAACCTGTCGCCGCAATTGATCGGGATGATAAAAATCTGCAGTAACATTGCAATGTATAATCATCGTCAAGCGGAAAGCATTGACAAGACATCTAGATCAGTTTCGATGATAGAACATTGTTAAGATAATTTCTCCCATTTTTTAAGATTTTTTGTTTTTTTTTCTTTTAAAGATTTTTTTAAAAATTAGAATTGTGAGAAGAAACGAAACGCCAATAGGATCTGTGAAGTTAGCACATTTTATTAATATAAAAAAATAAAGACAGTTTCAATTGCATCTCTCTCTCTCTCCCTTTCTCCCTCCCTCCCTCTCTCCCTCCCTCCACAATTCTATAGTTCCTTATAAAAATAAAAAAAGTTTCGCAGTTTTTATTGAGAAAAATAGTCTAGTTGGATTAAATAGTAATTCTGGTAGAAAATGAATAAATCAGAATTTTCTGATTAAATCTACTAGAATTCTAATTGAGATAATTAGAATTCTGATTGATATATAATTATTCTGGTAAAAATAAGAATTCTAATGGATTTTATCAGAAATATTATACATATATATATATATCAACCAGAATTCCAATTATCTCAACTAGAATGCTAATAAATTTAAGCAGAAAATTCTGATTGATCCATTTTCAATTGGAAATTTTTTTCAGAAATAATTAAAAAACCAAAATCAAGTATATTGCGTACTAATTTCACAAATCCATCTCAATAGGTCTGTTCGCATTGCTTGCACTTTTTACACTCAGCTTTTTCGCTTTCTCTCTCTTCAACTTTTAATAATAATATTTATTAAGTGTAAAATTTTTTGGAGATTCCAAGCAACGCAAACAGACCTATTGCGTGATTTGCGATTTGTTTTACCATGCAAAACATGATACTGGCAGATGAGCGAGGTCTACGCGCAGAGAACCGGTTAATTTATAGTGACGTTCACCATAAAATTATTCACTTGTCGCCGTATAATGATGTCTGCAACTGTGTCATGTTGCATATCATTTTCGGATTCTTCTCTTGTTTCTATAGTGAATTTCTCGGACAAGTTGAGAAGTAAATCCGAAAATCTTTTTTTTTGTTAAACCTCTGTGTATCTATTACATGCGATAAGAACGTATACACACGAGAGACGTCACGTATCGATTACGTAAGCTGCTAAAAAAATATTCGTGTTAGAATAATTTATTCACAAAAATTTGCATAAATTGAAAACGATATCAAGTGATCTCTGATTAAAAAATATTTGAGAGAATCTGTACTTTGAATTATGCATCAACATTATTCTGCAAAAATAAAGTAATAAAAAGAAATCTTCCATGATGTATATATTCGCATAAACGTGACTATTCTTCTCATTAATGCGTTAACTAATTAGAAGTTATAATAGTCATAATACTGATAATACAGAATAATTACATGCATATTGTCTCTTTACTTAGTTACTAAAGATTTAGACTATTAATCACTCTTGCCAAGAAAGGTATCACTTGCAATAATTTTTTTCACCCGGAAAGTGGATCAAGGAGTACTCGCGTTCTCGTAATGTTTAGCTTGACAGGTTAATATTCACAGATACGAGTGAAGAATGTTGTTCACTTCGAAATGATAGATGTTTCACGAATGAAACATGATGTCAATATTTACATATTTGTGCTGTTTCATCCTCGCAATTTGTGGAAATATAAAAGCGTATTATTTGTGTTTGAACAAATCAAAAAAAATATTGATAACATTAATTCTTTTAATTAAATCCAATTAAATTCATTTAGTTTGATTGTTACTTAATTTTGAACTATACACTTGCTATATAAAAAATAATGCTTGCTAGTATAAAAGTGCGTTTAAGGATAGCGTTGTTAAAAAAAACATTACGTCTTCAGGTCTGATAGCAATTAAGATCGCCGTATAAGACGGACATCGACAGAATATCATTAATTTTCGAGGAACATTCACTGACCCCAAAGATATGAGTGAAGAACTGGGATTCGAGTTATCTTATCTTGACGTCGAACAATAGTAATATCAGCAGTGAAAGTTTAACAGCTGCGTGGAGCAATTTAAAAGAGTGACGTTGCTGAATAAGGATAATAGTCCGCGTCGTGACACTAAACAAAATAGTATCGGGAATAAAGTGTCGACGAACGTCGGACATCGAAAGCAAAACGAGACTCACGAATCATTCAGGGCTCAACCATTTCGATTGTCCACGATTGTTTGCGTTTTTGGCGTGTTATCGACTGATAACAGGCCACTTATCATCGAGTTGAAATTTCTATGCGTATCTAAGTTATTAAAAGCACTGTCAACGTTATCTAACTCGCAAACGCAACGTTATCTAACTTGCAAACACAATGTAGTTGTTCATTACACCGGATCATCGTCCTCATATATCATCAAAAAGCTTGTTCAATTAACCTCGAACTATTCTGATCAAACGATGCTCAATGGAACCATCAATTGGAACCGATCGCCTCGATAGATCTTCCTCAGGGTCGTTAACATGGGCACGTAGGAAGGCAAAATGCGATTCACACCTTGCTAGACAGCGGTGACGATTTGTTACACTCAATTAATAGTACTATATCACCCTGGCTAGAAGTTACCATTGTTACGTAAATCAAAAGATGAACCACGCAGTCAAGTGTTAATAACAACGTAATAGTATGTGTATAGCATCCAGTCATTATGCAAATGACACACGACGATAGAAAGAGGATAGAAGCCAAATTTCGTAATTTAATAGAATCAGAAGAAATATATGAGGCGTTTATATGAACATGTGGCAACGTATTACAAGGCATCATTTTCTAGTTGTGTCACAGCGGTTAGATTCTTACTCGTCTCGGCGAGGAACAAACAACATAAAACGAAGACGGTCGAATAGCAAAGGGATAAGGGAAATTGTCGACGGCTACATAACATTATTCTAAATTTTGCAATGACCTCCGATCTGGTCGACCGGTTGGTCCGGTCGTGAGCTAACGCCCACGCCGATTTTATCCAACAGCACTCTTCTTCCTTTTCTCACTACCGATTCCTCGGAACTCGCGCGAGCTTGTCGTGGTGTCAGGTACATAATGGCAGAAACGCCCACCCTTTTGCCTTACAGTATCTACTCAAGACACGTACGCACATATGCGGTCTACTTTGCATTTTACTGCGCGTGAACTTAGTTCTTGAACTACGCGACTCGGGAAAGAAGAATAGTCTTGTTTAACTTCGGTAATGAATTTCTATCACGAGTAATGCATACCGCTAGCGATATACTTCTCAAAGAAAAAAAAAAAGATTATCATCAGTTTGCGATTCATTCTAAACTTTTAGTTTATCATCTTATAAAACATTCGAATTGACATATGTACGTCTGTATATATTTCTGCTAATGATGAGTGTCGCATAAAGGATGTACATAATTTCTAAGCAAACAAGTATGACATGATTGAAGTATGTATGACAAGACAAGATGCACGCAAGTCTCTCTGACACGTATCCGGGTTTCCCGGGATTTGTATTTTTTCCTGTAGGTTCTACGGTTAACTTTTGCCATTGGGAAAGGACGAGTCACGAATAGAGTTCGAGGATAACGGAATTACGGAATCATCGGTAGCACGATCATCGCGAGGCTGCTGCGCTTTCCGGACATTCCAGTTTAAATTATAGCTCACGTTCTTCATCTCTATCTTGATAAGATAGAAAACTAACGTTTAACTCATGCTTTGTATTGACCGATACTTGATAACGTAAACGTCGCAAAAAGCACAGACATCGTTTCTTCTTTACGTACGTTACAAAAAATTCTTTGTGAAAAAATTTCTATAAAGATATTAAAAGATATGATCCAATAATAAATTTACCTAACTTAGAGCCCCAGAAAATTCAGAAATACGATATTTAAGATTCGATTTTTCATTCTCTAGTGTTCAACTTGTGATTTAGACTTAACTTTATTTAACTTAAGAATAATGTAAAAATTGTGTTTTTCTAGGTATAATTAATCATTAAACTGATAGTTTTGTGGTAAAAGTTAAAAGTAACTCACTACAAAACCATCAGTTTAATGATTAATCACAGCTAGAAAAATACATAAGTCTTATCATAAGTCTAATCATAAGTTAACCGGAAAAGTCTGAAATTAAAATTAATTAAATTAGTTCGCTATTTTTTTTCTCAATATGTGTTGATTGGCTGCCTCAATCATGCAATCACAGTGCCATTTTATATCCTTACTATGATAGCCAATCATGTAATAATACTCTCTTTAGACTCTTTAGACAATCAGATCATATCCTTCTGGTGAATCTCTAGTTTTTTAGAATTCTAGCCTAACGTTTTAAATACAATACATGAAAGAATAAATGAAAGATTTAAAACAATTAATATTTTACGATCTGCCTTAGCTCCAAGATAAATTAAGAGACACTTCTTCAATTTTCAAAAAAGAGCTATCTTTTAGCTTAAACATTAATAACTCAGCTTTCAATTTTTCTACCAAATACGGACAGGCCTGATATATCGTTCCACGTTAAAGGACAATCCTGATTGTGGGCGAAGTTCAGCATTGTCGTCACCGAACAAGCGGAACAGGACATAAGAGAGATTCAATTACGCGTACAGTTAGTATACGTGGGCGATAATAACGCCGCGAAGAAATGCCGACGCTCCTTCAAGTCCCTTTTGCCATAATTTCCCTTCGTATGCATTGAGCCGTGCCCATTCGACCTCCGAGTCTCTTCCTTACCACTCACTTACGAGCTACGAAGGGCAGCACTTTTCCGCACGATCCATTGTCGCGAAGAAAAATGGAGGTCTGAAATGAGGTCAGCCGCTTGCATATTGGCGACCAAGAACACGATTGGCCGATAGGTAACGTCGGTCGCGCATTTCATAATAATCAGGATCGTTTGTCTTGCGAGGGCACGTGAGAAATTACGACGTGAGACTTTTCCTGCACGCACACTTGGCGACATTATGATTAGAAAGTAAAATCAAACGTGTAGAGATTTATTATCCATCGCATTTAATCGATTGTATCGAGCTTAGCTGTCATTAAAATAAATTAAGTAACAAACAAATAATGCCTTTAATATAACTGTTCACCTTTTTACCTTTTATTCCTGATCTATACAAAAATCATCAAGCACGTTATATATACATAATTATTCGTCAATGCAGATTTATCCTATCTGTTAACGTTACATTAATTCTCAAAATTAATATTAGGATGCAACTGAGGCGATTGCCGCAACCGAATCAAAAGATTCCCTCGGATAGTGAATGTCACTTTCATTATGCGAATTGATCGCTAGTCATTATTACACCTCCTCGGTTTCTTGAACCGTCTTTTCTTCGCCTCTCACATCCATTCATGCAATTTCACTTATGCCACTTAACTTGCACGTCATCACACTCACCTGTCTCGTTTATTAAGCCACTTGGATTCGCGTGCGCGCATAATCGCATGTAATTTATCATCCGTATTGTATTCCTTTGTCGCTATTTTATATTTTTACACCTTTACATTTTGTCCTGTCTCGCCTTCAGATTCGATAATTCCATGAGCACAACGGAAAGCACAACGGGAGATTCGAACACATCGATATATCTCGAGATTAGCGATATTATTAAATCGGGAATTCTTCGATTCAATGAAGCAGAAAGAGAACCACTAAGTGCCAGTAACGCGAAATTAATTAGCTCTACTTTCTAAGCAAGGGAGACCGTTAAGAGTAATTCGAGCAAAAGCCTGATATCACTGGAATTTACGGAACGATCCATCGAGCATCGTGAATAGAATCCCGAAGTGAATTAATTGGATTCGTTATCGAGCAATTAGCGAGCGGTCCGTTTCATGTTCTGTGCGTTTCTAGATTTTATTATCTGAATAGAATACTAAGCGCAACGACGAAGACAATTTTACCATCTCCGCAAGGAAAGAAGTCTTACTGAAGTATCTAAAAATTTTACGAAATATAAATTTAAAAAAAATTTTATTAAAATGTCAAAATAATTATGTATGATGCTCAAACAGATTATTATTTATAATGTTAAATTTTATGTAGCATTGTTCATCATGTTTGAGTCCCTAATTATTTTAAATTCTTACATAATTATTTTGTCTATATTACTCCTTTTGAATGAATCATTCACTGAAACTAGATACAAATAAAAATTGATCATAAAATCTCTTCTTTTGATTTCAAAAAAGAATGCATTATAATTATTTTATTATTGTTATTATTATAAATTATTGTTAATATGTTATTATAAAAAATTTAGAAAACTAATATTATTTTTAATTCAAAACTAATATGCACACTACGCCAAGGAATTAAGTGATCACCTATTCTATCCTCTAAAAATAGAAAATTTTCAAGAGTGTTAAATATCGTCAAAATGATCATAATGAAATGATCTAAGAATTATTTTAAAGCTTAAACCTCTTTATCTTCCAGATCTGATAAAATTATTTTCAGATCTGCATCTATCTAAATTTTTTAGCTACTTTAGCAAAATTATTCTCCGTGTAATATTCATATTTAGATGACAAAGTTAGATAACAAAGGAGCAATAGTAACTCATTCTATTAAATTAAATGATATTTTTACTGTTTTTTTGAATAAATAATTATACATACGTACATTCTATGCTTTTATGTACTTGATTATTATATTTTATAAATAATTTTATAAATGATATTTTGTTATTTTTAACTTCCATATGTGTCAAAATGTACATCGATTTCTATGATTAGTTTCAAAGCAAACAACGTTCATATTAACATATATGCACTTAGCAAATAACAAGCTAAATTTGAGTTAAATTGATAATCTTCTTAAGTTAAATTGTTTAATCTCATTATTTTAGTCAAACGACGATATTGAATAGAGCAGCATATATCGACCTATAGAAATGATTAAGAATAACTCAAATTGGACATAATTTAATATCATAAATTTAAGAATGTATTTTTCGAAATACATTTATAGTAAAAATATTCTTTAAAACAGATGCTAAAACATAAATCATTTTAAAATAAAAAATACTAAAGTAGCAAATCCTCATACCTTGTAAAAATTGAATAAAGTCTCTGCTATATACATTCAAACTAATTTGAGTGAAAAAATGATACAAAAAACAGAAAATCTCGTACTGGATCAATATGATTGCTGAAATCGGAAACGAAGCCCGGCTTAATGTCACATCGGACATTCCAAGCTTTGCCTGCTCATCTTCGAGACCTAAACAATCCAGTCGACCCAGCCGTAGTCTTGAAAGCCGACGTGCCCCGAGGTCGACGTTAAAGATCTTCGCGCCGCGGGATGTCAAGAGTGCGAAGATCCACCAAGAAAAAATACAGTAACGGGCGCGGTAACTATTTTGCAACCGTGTCAGTTACGTGTTCTATACGTAACCTTCCGCTGTCTTTCAGCCCTTGAGTCTGAAGAAGCCCAAAGACCTTCGGCGATTATCGCTTACGCGATAAGAGTTCGTCCTGAAGTATCATTCACATCGTGAAGGTTTCATTAACTTTAATCATAGTTTAAATCTTTAATGCCGACGCTTTGTTAATTTTCAGGATTAAAATAAGATAGAGAAAAGGGCGAGTGCATGACTCCTCGATTATAGTAAATGTTAATTAACGTTCGTAAGAGGTAAAGGTCTGTGAGGACCGATATTATTGAAGCTCCATGTGAACGGTACCTGAGGATTGGCTTAAGCATGAAACAACTCGACGTTATCGGACGTTTAATCTCCGCTCTCGTGCGGCTGCGTCTTTTTGCGCCGTTCACGGAACACGCGGCCGCGGAAATTGGAGGCAGACGAAGACGCCGCGGCCGAGAAAACCGCAAAGTGACGACTGAAGAATGGAGCAGAATGCAGCACGCGCGCTTGAAATGCAGTTAGCCGAGGATCTCTAGGATATCCGATCGTTATCGCGGTTTATTACGGGATGTTTTGATTATCGCGAAACGAGGCACGCTGCTACATGCTGCTGCAGTGCGCTTCATTCTCTTTGTGTCTAACATGAGAAGGGTTAACGAGAGTGTCATCGTCGTAAATGCAGGCGCGAAGTAACGGCGCAAGACGTTGGGTTAAACTCCCACCGCGTCCGTACGCAAATGAGGTTCCTCTTTTGGTTTTATTCCCATGTTCCAGAGGCGAAAGAGACGAAGCAACGCAAACGATTCATTTACGTCTACTTTTTTTGGTTCATCCTGACGGCACTGCTGTAACGTTAAAACAGTCCATCCAATTGCGCGTTTACGAGATTACTTGGAAATTTGGCAGTTTATGTCAGGCAGGCATAAAGTCTAGAAACGACAGTAGGCTAGAAAGTAGACGTTTGCTCAAGAATTTCACGCAGTTGAGCATCGCACTGATATATCTTACGTCCGCTCAAAGGCTCAGAAAGGACATTAAATCGTTAGCATTCAGATCAAGACGGTAGATCGGATTACGAGCATTTTTACGACGATCGTAGTTCACATCGTGGTGTTACAAATGCGCGGTTAAGTTAAATTCGCGCGATGCGTTTATCGTCCAGACGCAGTTTTACACACTGCGCGATCGTGATCTTTCTTTTTCTTTCTACTCGGGGGCTGTACAACTTCTCACCTTGCGACAGGAACGCGAAGATTAACGAGCGCGACGACGTCGAGAAAGGCGATCGTTTGCCGATCCGGCCGGTCGGCCACAGCAACCGGACGATGCACGCGTGATAGATCACCACGTTTAACAATGCGGATAAATATCGTAATACACGCGGACGGTTACGTAATGATCGATGACACGAACTGATAATACGACGTGTTCATCCAACGGACGTGGCACTTTTTACTCGCAGGTGACGGGTATGTGTGTTAACGGCGCTTTGTTCAACTGATCGGTTAACAATACGCTCGCGTGAGAACATCAATTGCAGTCCTAATATTGTTATTTACAATATCATTACATTACAATTGCATAATCGAAAGCAATCAATCATCATTGAAATCCTATACTGAAATTATTAGTAAACCAATATTGGAGAATCAAATTAGAGAAATAAATTCTTGTTCATTTAAATGTATCAATTAAGGATGTATCAGGTGGATAGTATTTGTAAAAAAAAATGACTAGAACTGGAAATTTATATTTCATGTATAAAAATGAATATTATATTCACGTGAAACAGTTCAATAAGGTCAATATTTATGTTTAACAATACAATTTTAAAGTTTAAATTTAAGTTTTCTTATTTTATTTTAATTATTTTGTAGAAAAACACGTCCACTTTTTGAAATAATTTTCCAAGTTCTAAAAAATTTTTAATTATCGCCAAACTGTTTTTGTTATTTTCAAATATAGTATTAAAAAATATCTATAATTTTGAAATTTTTTATTTTGTTGAAAAATACACATAATACAATCCTTAAATATTATTAGTCCTTTTTTTCTATTAAATCTATATTTCTATTGAATTATTAAGAACTCTTTTCAGAATTACAGTTCCGACAAAAAATTACATTTATAAATATATATTATCTTTTAAAGATGATTATTAATTCTCAGCAAATTAATTAACTGATTCAACAGGAATAAATCGTAAACTTCCTTTTAGAACAGAATAATTAAATATAGCCATAAAGTAAATCATACAGTATTCCTGTCGCGAACACCAACCATACAAGATTCTGCAAAAGGGTTGCTTGACTTCCAAGTCCGACTCAGGAGCGCATCTCTTTATACAGCCCGTACAAGACAATGAGGCCATTGTCGCTCGTCCAAGGAACGGAGTTGACCGGAAACTCATTGTTCCCGTCTCGTATTTCAAACGATCGGCCCTGGCCGACGCAGGATTCCGACGCTAATATTAACACCATGTTACTAGCCGACCGAAGCTCAAGCCAGCCACTTTCCAAGTGAAGTATCTACTCTCGAGAGTGCATGCGTGTCTTTTTCAAGTTCGCAAGAGTGATCCATGGAAGAGGGTATTTATAACCGAATTTACAAGTGGTTCTCTTTGGAAATCCTTTCTTCCAACCTCTCAAAATTTTTCACCGCTCTTCCCGGGAATCAACGCGAAAGATTCATCACGATGAAAATTAAAACTTTAAGGACTTATCAGATATGGTATTAATAAATAGTTCATGGTGAAACGATGTGAAAGAAGGGCTACGTTTTATAGAAGATGTTATAACCAAGATACAAAGCAAGCAGAACTCTTGCCGAGCGGGTGAGCGAACGCGGAGGCGAACGCTGTAGTTCAACATAAATCTTCCGGGTCGTACCGATTAATTACTGCAGGAAGCAGGGTCCACTGTAATTAGATCTCCCTTGATACGGTGCACGACCATCTCGCACGGACAGTCTGCGACCTGGCTCATCTTCGCCAAGAAGAAGATGCCACGTCGTCGAGAGAAAACCTACGAGCGAAATATGATCAGGTCATTTCCGTTATAGCGGATTATCGATCGCCATATATCCAATCAATTAATGTTACTTTAACCTTCCACTAATTGTAAGAGCATTTCAGCTCCATTTTTATCCGCGTAATTCTTATTTATGGCCTTCGTGCATCTCGTCACGATCTTTTTACTTTCGTATGGGCCACGATAGCCTCTGCTTCCCTGCGGCAATTATTTTCGATACTTAGGGACGGCTACTCAGCGATAATTTCTGGATATGCGAATCTGGTCAGCTTCATGAACTTCCGAAAGAACCTTTCACGATACAACTTCGTAACCGATTCTTTCAGGGCTTTTCAGTCTCCAATTACGACGTCATTATGTGATTACGAGAGAAAACACAGTTTAACGATGACTCAAATTAAATTCATAAGCCTTATTGATTTCGCTCTACTTTAAATTTGTAAAATATTACCTGTAATAATTCTGTCACAATTAAGAAATTATATACATTTTGCATAAAAAAATGTTTTAAAAAATATGATTGAATTTTATGTCTCACAATCAGTAATGTTATTCTCGTATATCAATGATTTTCTTATTAAAATCATACATATTTTTCTGTAACTTTGTAATATATATATTTAACCTTCCATTTGCAATCATATTTTTATACCCCTCTGTCTGCAATTTGGATCTTTTATCTAATTCAAGTCTTTTTACTATTCTAGAATTTCAAAAAATGTGGAAAAATTCCAGATTATTTTACATTTCTATTATATTACCAAATAGGTTTTTAACTTAAATGTTCAAACCTTTATTTAATAAAAATGAGGAAAAATTTTAGCGTGTAACTTCGCTTGTGCCAAAAAAACTCAGATTACAGACGGAGGAATTAAATTACAATTTGTATTACCATAAGTAACAGCATCTTGACTTGATCAATCATTTAATATATGAATTAATGATAAAATTAATAAATTGCGCGATTAATAACCGATTATTAATTCGGAATTGAGATTGATTACACCACGCATAGACATATCCATTGCTTCATGGATAATGGCTCACGCTTAATAGAACCATTTGCAATTAGACGGGCATACAAATGAAACATATCAGAGGGGGAGATCCAATTATCTCGCGTTCGTGCGAATGTATGTTCCTGCCAGGCATAGTTCCTCCCAGTCGCATAAATAAGCGCAAAAATCCGACCGCACGGATAATAGAGAGCTCGAAACCGTTTTCCGAGCAAACGTGCCGGTGCCGACGGCATGCTATCGGTTAAGTAAAAACGTGAAATACCCGTGAGAAAGTAACAGCCGGAGTCCCATCGTGGGCGTT
The DNA here is from genome assembly GCF_024713525.1 of Acromyrmex echinatior. Taxonomy (NCBI): domain Eukaryota; kingdom Metazoa; phylum Arthropoda; class Insecta; order Hymenoptera; family Formicidae; genus Acromyrmex; species Acromyrmex echinatior. Next base: position 10,378,466 of record NC_141865.1, on the reverse strand, counting down.
CTTATATATATATATATAGATTTATCGTTGCGCGCATATTCGCGGAAATTGTGATCAATCTTGTTCGAATCGATCGACGCTCAAGTTCGCCGAGTTTCACCTGAAAACCAGCACCTGTAACCCCCAGGCGCGCTCATAAACTTTTCATCGTAATCTCGGAGGTGGATCCGTGATATTAAGCTGACTTTATCCGCCGTCCGTTTGGTATTAAAGTAGATTTATCGACGGTACGCTGCAGCACCCGATTCGGCTACTTTAAAATCCACTCGTAGCTACTAATCCGCCGAAAGTTAATGCGCGGCCTCCGTGTATGCACGCCTACTTCAATAATACATGAAAGATGATACCGATGGAGCATTACATCGATGGAATATCGGATCAGCGACTGGGGAAAATCTTGTCGAGAATGAGAAAGTAAAAGAGCTTTAAGCATTAATAAATAGAGATATAAAAAATTACACGGGAAAAATAGATTGGGTGATTCAACAAAGCTATAACTTGCTGTGCAAGTTCAATTTCTGTAACTAAAAAGATTCAACAAAGAAATTATGTCTGTAAATTATCAGTACGTTAATTCAACTAATTCTTTACTACAATAAAAATTGCTAACGTGACAAGTTTTCTTCATTACAGTAGCAAAAATATACGCCATCTTAGCTAGCATATTTTGTTACAAATTTTATATATATTGGATTGATTTTTGTAGAAAGTTATCTTTGTTCTATTAACAAATTTGCTATTACAAATATAATTATTTATAATTAATTTTATTCAGCTAATTTTATTCAGCTGTACAATTTTGCTAATTTAAAATAGAAAATTGATTATTCATATATTACGGTTGCAGATTTGCTAAATCAGTGAAGTTTTTAGTCGTTTTAATAAATCTTTTTCTTTCTCATGTCTACGATTATTTAAATACAACAAAGATTAGCTTCTAAAGACAAGAGAACGAGAGATCCTAAAATAAAACCGAGGCAAATGAGTGTAGTGGGGAAGTTAATAATCCTTGTGGTAGCAACATAAATTGGAAATCTAAGCCGAGATTAGTTAGCTGTCAAGTAGCCATAGACCACGCTTTGATGCGTAAAGCCGAACGACACGCAATGCACTCAGCGTCAACCAAAATTTACATCGGCACTTAATTTTCCTGGCGCTTTGACTCACAGATGAGACACGCGGAAGAAATCCCCCGACACTTTTAGACATCGAAAGTAATTCCTCGTGATATCTGTATGACATTCGAAACATCATAGTACCCTTTAACCGAGCATGCTAAATCGTCTATAAATTATGGTGGAAGCTACCGATAGATAAGTTATGCGACTCTGTTAGGAAACGACGCTTAAACAACTTCCTTCTTCGGATTTTAATCTTTCATCTTGTTGACCCTCGGCTGGACGATCGTCGACTATACTACGCGCACAACACCGATTAATTCCGATCCATTCACTAAGAGGACCATCGATCGGAGGCTGTTTCTTCACCGGTTTCATTCTCTGTTTCGCCTCCCTCGTTTGTCCACCTTCAATCTTCGTGAATCTTATCTGCTCGATGCAAGAACTGGTTCCGCTGCCGACACGTCGATTGACTTTTAAATTTGTACTCCACGTGTCGCCATTATCGATTTCGGAGACGAGTTGGCCGATCGAATGGAATTGCGAAACGTAATCGCGACACTTTAGTAATTCCTCTATCTGTTACACGCTTTCGTTTCTCTCCATCTTCTCGTTCGCGTTCTTTTCATCCGAAGTGTGCGGTGATGTGTACTTAATCTTTCGTTTGCAATCTGGGCTTTTCTGGTATAAATAAAATTTCACTCTCAAATTTCTTCAAAATAAAGAGAAGATCTCCCTCTTAAAATAACCGAGAAAATATTTGGTAATATAATAGAGATGTTGAAAAATAATCCTAAATTTTTTTACATTTTTTGAAAACTTAGAACACTAAAATAATCTTGGCAGGACCAAAAAGAACCAGATTGTAAACAGACGGAGTAAAAATATGATTGCAAACCGAAGGTTAAGTCTACGAAATGCTTTGCAGGCCAATATCATTTCACTCAAAATCCAGTAAACTCAATACAATATATTATACAATATACGGAAAGAACAATTTTGCTGAAATATTAAGCTGAAAAAATTTAGCTAAGTACAGTTCTAAAAATAATTTTATTGGGCTATTAAAATATTTGTGTGGGAAACTCCTGATGAGCAATTAATGCTGTCAAAAATATTAACATTCTAGCAATCAATTTAAGTGTTCTACACAATTATATTTCAATGATCCAACAAAATTTATTTTCAGTTCTGTATCTAGTTAAATTTTTAGATATTTCAGCAAAACCATTCTCTTCGTGTACGATCTACGAGATACAAGAAATGGATGCTACATTATACGTGCCGGATTTATACTGAATATTCGCATCAGCAGTCAGCGGATGTCGGCGGTAATTCATTTCTTTCATTTCCTCTCGCGATTCCACGATTCTTCAACCGGCTCTCCACCCGGCAGGCACCGACTTTGTAGTTGCGAAGCTTCGGTAAACGATCGAGGTCGAGAGATCGAGTGACTCGTCTTCAGAATCTCTCGACCTCTCTTGCGAATAAAACGCGAACACGCTGGTCGTCGTTAATTTCCACGCTTTTTACTGGACTGGGCGGCTGGCGTTATACGTGCGTGGTTGTGTATCGCATCGCATCGCATCGCATCGCATCGCATCGCATCGCATCGCATCGCATCGCATCGCATCGCCGCTGCATCATGGCGTCTGGCCGCACATTCCGCACGGAACACGAAAGCAAAAAGGGTGAAATGCTCCCGCACTTAGCTTCCTCTCGTCGCACGTTACACGCATCCTGATCAACAGCGGAGAAACTTTACGACATTCCGCGGCCGCTCGTGCCGCAAAGATGAATTAACCGGCTGCATTACAACGCGTTATGCTAATCAAGCACACGGTCAGCCTGATTTCATATTATTGCTCGCGCCTAATTTCGTAAGAATTCATTTAACGTTACGGCTTCAGATGTGTATAGTGACAGTAAGATAAGTCTTCTCGAAAATGCGCGACTCTTCTCAAAGATAAATTTTGATTGTTTTCATCGTTTTATAATATATAAATAACAGAGTGTCAAAAGCAATTTCTTGTCATTTTATTGCTACCCAAGTATTCACCTCGCTCATTTATGGGATACTTAAAATTACATTTAATGGAGCTTAATAGATTCTTACACATTTTTGTTTTATTTTTTTCTTCCAAATCAAATTAAAAATTTGTTTAAAGCCTGCTAAGGCACGTACGTCTGCTTAACGTGTCGACAGCACGTATATGCCACCGGCAACAGAGGAACAAACCGGTCGGCCTTATAACGTTAATTAATACGCGCCGCAGAACTACAGAACCGGCATGACTCGGACCGATCGTTATCCGGTGCGAGACGCGGCAAGTAGGTATCGTTAATCAATATTCCAAGAACTTTTGTTGGAATTGAACCTCTGTTTCGTACATATACAAATGTATTATCGGAAAAAGTTACCTACACGGCCGACGGTGTGGCGTTTAACATAAACTATTGATGCGATAACTATTTACAGAGAAAGAACACTTTTGCTGAAGTACCTGAAAAAGTTAAGTTAGCTAATCTGAAAAAATTGACTAAATTTTAATGAATATTTGTTTGAACAGTACTAATTATTACTTACAATAAATAAATATTTACTCAATAAAAAATTATACTTAAATCAAATTAAGATTCTTGTATCAAATAAATATATGTTTACATTTAGTAAATATTTAGTTAGTACCGTTCAAATAAATATTTGTTAAAATTTAGTAAATCTTTTCCAGTATAAATTCAGATATAAAAATAATTTGGTATTAATTTTAGATCATCATTTGCAGCACTGTCATCAACGCTTGAGTGTTCTACATAATTATTTTGATGATCCAACAAAATTAGTTTCAGATCGGTATCTAACTAAATTTTCAGATACTTTTAGCAAAACAGTCATTTCCGTGTACGTGAAAAAATATTTTAAAACATTTATATTGGAACAAGTACTGCCATTAGTACGTTAATCGATCCTTCGAATAACTGCAAGCGTAATAATGTTTCCCGTGCATTACTAATAATTACATTTAAATAAAGCAGATTACTTTAACGATAGGATAATACTTATGAGAGGGGAAAATTGCATTTAATTCTGTAACCGCAAAGCGTGGAATACAAGATCGGCAAGGTCATTAACATTTACCTGATAACGCAGTAGGACGTTTATCAAACGAATAGGAATTGCGGAACTTGATAGAAACCTATACTTAACGGTGCGGAGAGACAACCTGGTCTCAATGACAGAGCCATTTAGCTGCCACCGCATCGCCGCTGTTTTGCCAACGGCGACTCTGCGAATCTCGTTCGGGAAGCAGGTTGAACGTAAGCTATGCTGACCCAGACACACCGTTGATTTACGATGGTTTTATCGCGAAAGCACCGAAATTACCGGAGTTACGTACGATCCAGGTCGCTGCGCGGCTTCAAGTCAATGAAGACGTTCAGAGATAAATTTCAGTAAAAATACATCCTGCTCTTCGCGAAGCACAATTGCAATTAATTACGGCTCTGTTAAAACTTTCTCGCTGTCTCTCAAACGAATTTACGATGCGTATTTACAGAGCAAGAGTAGTCACTTAAGTAATTGGTAAGATATCGATCTATATCGATAGCACGAGTATCGAAGACGGATGTTGAGGCTTATCCCAATGCTTGATCGCGTATAAACTCAATTTTCCACCCGTGTGGCAATTAAAAATCGACGCGTGGTCTGATTCCGATAGCTGCCATAGCTAATTCCCATGTAATCTCATTGCAGAAGGGAATCTCACACAGTTACAGTAACGTGATAAAGATCTCGATCGTCGATGTAGAAACGCCCACCAATAATCACATGCAAATCGGTCTTAGCATTTATGGAGCGCGTGCCCGTGAAAATCCGACACGAGCGAATCGAATGTGCACTCAAAACATTGTATTTATCTCAGGTGGCCGGAAAAATCCAGTGGATAGAGAAAATGATAAATTTCGAATTTTATCCAAGGAATAAACTGGCAAAAATACTAAAATATATTTATACACTTTATGCAAAAAGATATTTTTGTTCTTAATTATAGTAAATCATACTAATCATGCGATAATTTCAATTGTTTTCAAGAAAAACAAAACGAATCAATAATAATAAAATATCTTAAACAATAAATTTCTTTATTCACATTAATATGTGAAATATATTTTTAAAGCAAAAACTTTAGAGATAATATAAATATCATTAAATTCTATATTTTTAGTTTCATAAGAGGAAAACATAACAACAACAAAATTAAAATTTTTTATCAACATAGATCTGCCATCTGGTCTTGTAACAAAAAAACAAAAAACTAACTTGCTCATTACACTCGAGTCCTAATTTTACGGATTTTATTTTAGATAAAGCTTAAATTGGAACACGCGAGCGCGCGCTCTCAATTAACGCTGAACTAAAGTATCCAGTGATATTAGAATTAGAATAACTAAATTAGAATGTCAATATAACAAAATTTCCTATTTATTTTATTGCTTTTAATAGAAAAGATTAATCTCTTTGCCATTTTCTCCAAAAGTATAATTTTTTTACTACTGGTATAAACTTAATTTGTCAAAAAAAAATATAGAATTCTGCCAACCTTAAATTTACTACGATAAAGAGAACAAAAATAAAAATTAATATGAAAAAGATTATACCGTTCTTATCTTAATTCGTTTATTAAACAATATAATCTTTGTTTTACCACCGAAGCGTTGGAAGCATCGCCATAAAAGTTTTTTAATAAAACAACGACGCGAGATCGAGAGATATAATATCTGTAGGGAGTTTCTATAGCTTTGAACTCCGAAAGGGAAGGCAGAGATGAAGAAAGTGCTGATAAATACGAACGAGCTTCAACGTAAGATAATATCGCTCAAAGACACCGTGTATCAAAGATTGAGTGGTTGACGGACATTGGATACACTGTATCTTCCGTCTCCCATCTGCCCATGAAACAGCAATCCTACTAGCAAGCGAAAGCTGATTTGCATTCTGAATTCATCCACGTTTGACTATGTTAACAAAAATTATGCTAACGAAGCACATCCGTGGATAAATGCACAACGGAAATTAACTAACGAGTTTAGCTTGATTTTTTTATATTTTCGAGAAACAGACACAAATGTCTTTCAGATATCTCTATCTATCAACTAAGGAGGATAATATGATTTATGCAATCGTTCTCCTAACAGCTCGTATTTTCTGGGATAAACCTATATGCGAGAATGATACTTAACGGATTAGTATGTACACAAGCTATCTTTAAAAAGTGATTCTCTGTATGAGAAACGGATCTTTTTGCTCTAAGAATATTGTATGTTAATTACGCACAATCGTGAGCAGCACAAAACCACATTGTAATCCCGCATGCGGCGCATACTCACGCATGTCTTTTTTCCAACGCCGAGCGTGTGGGTGCGATGACGAAGCGACTCGTCTTTTAATTACCGTCAGACGTCAAGAATTAATTATTGTTGCTGGGAGGCCACCGTGTCCCTCCACCTACTCGAAGTGAGGATTGATTGAGGATTCGTTAGATTTTTCGGAAAGAGATTTTTTTTTTGTATGAAATCGTTGCACGATCTACCAATGTATTAATCACATCAATATCGTGAACCTTAAAGTAATTATTATAGTAGGTAGAATAGTTATGGCACTTAAAGTGTAGTTTAAAACTTTGTTCCTTGTTAAAAGGAAAATAAAAAGTAATGCCCAGCTGCCCAGAAGTTTTATAGTCCATTATTTTCACGTTCGTCTATCATATAAGGATATAATTACTAATGTAAATTTAACATAATAGTCTAGTATAAAAAATTGTATAGTTATATTATTATTATAATTAAATTATATAGTTGTTATAGTTATTATTATTATAGTTAAATTATAATTATACAATTGTTAGTTATTAGTTATTTTATAGCTTTATTTTTTATTTTGATATTTTCTACTAATACATTATGTTAAATTTACATTTCTTATACCAACTTGCGTATCTTTAAACTATCTACCTCCTTAAAAATTAGTAAATTTTGTCTAAAAACGAATCCATGAATATCGTCATCGTTAAACGCTGACTCGAAGAACGCTGACTTGAAATATATCTATGCAAATAAAAAAAAAATTGTGCATATTAATATCCGGATATTATTTCTAATACAGTATATCAAAGTAGTATATCAAAGTAGTATATCAAAGTAGTATATCAAAGCAAGAAGTGTGTCGGCGATTGTTTAGTCTGCACTTTTTAAGATGTAACAATCCTTTGCGATATTTGAGACATCAGATAACTTTGTGTATGGGACAGTCATATGATATGAGACGTCTGTTGCTGTCGTCTGTTGCTCGATAGACACTTTTATTATAATGACAAGTCTCTTCGACTAGCAAAAGCAAATGATACTTAACGGGATTCGAGTCAACGTTCTCCCCGACAGAAGATTTATAGCGCATGAAGTAATAATATCTTTGTGGGCAGTGAAAAACATTATCTGTTGCACAATATTATGGAAAGTGGCATAAGTAGCATAAGCATAACGTTCACGGTTTACTTTGCTCTCGTGATGCGAGTATCCAGCTAATTTTGCACACCAGGTTTTCCTAACATTTGATGAAACCGTCGATTCGCGAAAAGGTCGCTCTCGAGTAAAGCGAGGTCTAGAAAGGTCTCGGAAGATTACACCTGTAAATGTGTCTTCCCGTATCCTAGCGCGTGTGCTTATGCGTGTCAGCGATATTTTTAATCGATGAAATAGAGAAGAGATAAATACCTTCTAACAATAGTTATAAAAAATTTTTTTGTATTTTACCTATAATATTTTAATTATTTATATTTTCAATATTAATTAATATAGAAAATTTTAATAAGAAAAGATCAAAATTTCGACGGTTCTCAAATCAATCGAAGTTGGCAATTCGGATTACGCAGAATTTATAAACTGATTAATAATAATAAATATTTATTAAATTTCACGTCATTATGTATCTTTCATGAATAATATATTAATAATATAATTTTATGAATAAATATGGAAATAAGCTATAAAATATTAACAAAAAATTAGCAATTATATTATATTATTCAGGGTTAAAAATATTATTTTAATATTTCATAGCCATTATTATTATTATTATTATTATTTTAATAGATTTATGGAATATTACACTCTATCCTGTATTTTATGATATTAATTTGAGACATAAATATATTTACGTACTTTTTATGTGTATGTGTATAATACAGTTTTCATATCCATTATCTTCAATTAAATATGTAATTTATCACTCACCAAAACGCAGCGGTGGATATGAACTACGTGAACTGTGCGTTGAACTGTAAAACACAAATATATCAAAATTATAATAATATTCCAAACAAATGTGCTTCAACAAATAATTGCAGCGTATAAAATAATTATAAAAATTAATTCTGCAAATAATAAATAGAATAATAAACAATTATTTACCCTATGGTTGTTTCGCCATGGTTTCTCGATGTCTCCGAGGCCTTCTCCTCTCAGCCTCCATCTCGTTTCTATGCACACATTCAACACTCGCGAAAACACAACGGCGCGATATTTTGCATTTCCGATATTAACTGCGCGTCGTATGCACATTATTGTATCGTGAAGAAAAAGTACACGAACGCGAAAAAAATAAAATTAAACAAAAAATAAAGTGGGCGAAACAAATACATAACGAGTTATACGATATCCGAAATATTTTATTGCAAATTAGTGAAAATGACGAATTTTGAGCAGCAAAATACATCGATATGTAATTACTGAAGTTTGTCTTGATATTGTATGCAAGTTGAATAGATCGCACGATCGATCGCCCGGAAGTACGCAATTTAAATTCACTACAGCTGTAACATATTTCGAACGAATCTGGCAATATACACGTATAAATGCTCGATATATCACAGACTTCCGTTACTTAAATCATTCGAACTTATGGATCCACGTATTTTACCGCGTATCTTCCATTTGAGAGCTCCATTAAAACCAGTGAAGATTCCGACACGTGCGAATATTAAAATCAAATCGTTAAAAATTTCGTTATAACCGTCGCCAGTAAGTGACAACTGAATTCATGATCCCCAAACGTCTGTCACTCTTTGGTACTTTGGCTAAATTGTATGAGATATTCATTTCGGTAGAATTTAATACGTTTAATACATTTGTTTATCCTTCTATTAATGCGAATGTCAATCTGAATTTTAAACAGTAAAAATTTTCATTTTTTTGAATTTTGTTACAACGTTTCAAAAATCCTACTCTTCGAACAACAAAGAATAGTTTTGCATAGAGAATAGTTTTTCTACATAAGGTTGCCACAGACCTGGAAAACCAGGAAAATCAGGAAAATTGAAATTGGTCATGGAAAACAGAGAAAAGTCAGGAAAAAGTATAAAAGAATCTAGAATTTTGAATTTTGCTCACAATATTTCCTTAAATTGCTTCTATTTTAAATAATTGTTAGGTTTTTTATGTTATATTTGACGTTATAATCAAATACGTTGAAAACTTGTGCATATTAAACAATTTTTAATAAAATAATGAAAATTTAGATTTCATTCGATTTATTTTTATTTGATCGCCTTTTTTCGTCATAACTGAATTCCTTTTTCCAATATTAATTTATTTTTTGTTGGTTTGAATTTGCATTTAAAATTTTATTATGCAGCTAAGCTCTGTTTGCGTTGCTTTTAATAATATAAGCTAGCTTTCCCTACAATCCTTACATCTAAATGTTAAAATTTACATATTTTATATTGATCATGGAAAATTTTTTATTTTTATCTGAAAAACCTGAAAAAATCAGGGAATTTTAAAATTTATTTTCTGTGGCAACTCTGTATATAGCATCAAATTATTAACAGCTACTAAGATGCTTATTTGCAGCATAATAATATTAAATTGCTTGTCATTTTAAATTGTGATATTACTACTCCAGCTTCAGTTTAAGATTGTGTTCCAAGACCGACAAATAATCGACGCACAATTAGCTTATATTAGAAATTAACAAGAATACAATTCACAAATATTATTAGACACCAAAAATTGGTTTTCCATATATTTGTTTCACTTCAACTTATTGTCTTATTTCAGAGAGTTCATCAATAAAGAACAGATAATATAAACAACAACGGAAACAACTACGATAGTAAAATAAGTCGACAAAGAGTTCGATGTCGTAAAATTGCGACACAAGTTCGATGCAACACGAACTTGATAAACGTAAAAAAAAAAAAAAAACGGATCATGGAACACGAAATATCCGAGAGACGTGCCTTCGACATGGTTCACCGATCTTCTGAGATCGGCGTGCACGTGATTTCGTGCCAGGTTCCTGTGTTTCATTCACGAACAAACGCCTGAAGCGAGATACGGCGAATGTTAATGAGGCGACCGGTCAGCTGCTCCGATCCCGCGAGAGGAATAATCCTCGTGGAAATTAAATTCTGGAATTCCCGGATTCACGGAAGAGAGACTCACAATGATCCTTCGAAGAAGCCCTCTTGCAAATCGCTCATCTCTGTAGCATTATGAAAATCATCCGTCCCTTGAAACGTTCCACTTCCTACGCTCAATATTACAATTATACGGCGCGATCGTCATAACTGTGTTATGCAAAATACCGCACACAGGTATTAAAAAACGCAAAGTAAAATATGTTTCACAGCAATCTCCTCTGAGTTGTCTTGTTTCTATACTAATGATAAATATCATGTTGTCAGTATATCGTGTAATTTTCATCGATCTTGTCGCGATTCCTCTTGCTATAAATTACTCCGTGTCATTTCTAGAGCTTAACGAACATAAGTGAGGAATGATCAAATACTGTTCACGCTGCGAAACCCGCACAATCGCTATAGGCGACAAGTCCTTAAGCTGACTTTATACTATGGGCGTGGAGTCATATGAACGCACTAGCTGCACCCCATAAACATACCTACGTTATTCTACGCCGTCGCTTCCAGACAAAAATCCTGAAACACGAGACCGACGGAACCTCTGCCACGCTACTACCTTTCTACTGACTAGGTGCATCCCTTAGGAAATGCATTCTCATCCGATTATTGATGTTGAGTGCACGCAAGAAGAAACACTGAAATTGGCAATGAAACGTTCAATTCGATTAAAAAACAAACAGTACGAATGTTAATAATTTTCTAATTATATTGGATATGATTGGATTAAAAATCATTTTAAACAATTTTAAAAACATTCACAGTAGTGAGACAGAAATAAATTCAAAATGTAATTGTGATGCGATTGAGAGATATAACTACTGACGAATTGCTTGATATTTTGTATTATTTATTGCTTTCATTGTACGGAAAATATTCGAAATTGGCTGCGTTCAGGAGAGAAAGCAGCTTTGCAACTATTGTAAAATTCTTCAATATGAATGGTTTGTACATTTAGATCCGTAAGGAATCAAAAGTAAGAATCAATTGAATTGAAGAATGTTACAGTAGCCGCAAAGCTGCTTTCTCTGCTGAACGCAGCAATCTTGAATATTTTCCGTGCAATGAAAGCAGTAAATAGTACAGAATATCAAGCAATTCCGCAAGAGTGCGTTTCTCGCAGAACATTCTACGTACGGTACCAAGACATGAAATTTATGACCACGATCCCTCGACTAAGCCATCCGTCAGAGACGATCGCGAATCTCAATCCTCATGTACTTGACGGAGCTCGTCTCGGAGAAAGACGAAGAACTTGGATGCAGCTCGTATTACATAGGGTCAAAGAGATCCGTGCACTTTATCAAGACAGAAAAAAAAATCTCACACACAATACTTGGGCGCAATTTGTCGTATACGGATTCGTATCCCGTTTCACAGAGATTTAATGATGCATTTAGAATAGTCTCAATAAGAAACGTCGATATCTTCAATCAAACAAATCTAATCTTTTCAATCAAACAAATTCAATCTTTTCAATCAAGCTAATTCAATCTTTTCAATCAAACTAATTCAATTTTCATTTGTGATGGAATTTTTCTATAGAACTTTTGAGATACGATGAACACAAAAGTAACAATTGATCGATGGCTGACATAATCATTTGTCAGAAATATATCGCCTCCGGTCTTTTTCACTATCTTGAAAGACACCGCGAGAAACGACTGTTGTAATCCTGCCTTCTTAATGACATCGCGAGAAATGATTGTCGTAATTATTATACCCTTGTACTACCCCACATAACGAAAGGGCATTAATTGAGCGGCTCGTAATGACGTGATTACGCGCGACTATGAAATCAAATAAATAAAATCTTAACTGTGATTGATTGTCCAACACCGTTGATCAGACACACAATCGTAATGTGTCGTTCCGCTCGCTCATTGTCATCGATCTCGGTGATTGAGTATCATTAAGTATCACGACCTATTTAAAAGAATTTTATTTTTGTCGCGTTAATACATAGCCAATATAGAGACGTCTAGCGCAACAAGATTAATGTCGGTTTCTATCAATATAGATTAACTTTAATCTCAATTTAATTTACTCTTCATCTATTTATATCTAGCACTAAGAATTAGAAAAAAAATAAAGATTAAATTGAACCGAAATTGAAGTTATATCAATAAAAAAACAGACATTAATCTTTAAATCCCATATATGAAATTCATAAAGATCGCCAGAAGGTATTTTTACGAGACAGAAATTCGAAGATAACCTGAATCTAGATAGCGATCATGTAACTTTTTCGCTAGAGCGGAAACATGAAAAGTAAAAATTTTTATGTATGTTCGTACATATACACGCATACATACAAAGAATTTTCACTTTTCACATTTCCGCCCTAAGGAAAAAGTTACATAATCGCTATCTTGATCGAATGCTGTTCGATGAAATCAAGAAAAAATAAATGATTTACAGATATAAACATGAATGTCCGAACATCGCATTCGCTGTTCGTTCGATATTCGTTTATTAATAATAAGTTTAAAAGAGCTGCTCCTCTTTTTATCGCTTTACACAAGCTAACTACATTACGTTCATGTCATCATTTTCAAGTGATCATATATTTCCATTCATCACATTTTCTAATTAATTTGTAAATGTAAAGTCTTTATTCACTACCATATATATCATTTTTCATTTTTCATTTGTAATTTGATCAAAATGTATACCTACTTTATTCTGTATATTAACTAATTATAACAAGGTCTAGGCTCTCATGAATAGCAGTATTGTTGATGTCTTATCTTTTAGAGTGCTTTAATACTATCTTCATAATTATAAATTTATGAATTTATATCTTGCACGTCAAAATAAAGATTATTATTATTAATATTATTATTGTTATTACTGTTACTATTATTATTATTATACTCACAATATAAATATAAAGAAGCTTTTCAATGCACCCGTTCTGCAGCATGTCTCGCAGAGTACGCTTTAATTTTAAAACGCGTAATACTATACACGGTCAAAATTTTTCTTTCATGTAATACACAGTGGATCCCAAGCTTTCACAATGTGCATTAATTAACCCGTTGCCAACGGAAATGCGGAAATGGTGTAATTACGAACGCGACATGCTACTTGCGATGTGACGCATGTCACAGAAAATTTCTCTTATACAATTTTCTATTTTCTAACTTTCAATTAACCGCTTTCCATCAATCGAGTTCTTATTCCTTCAGCTTGAACGAATTAACAATTTAACGAAAAGAAAGAAGATCGATCACCGACCTCGTCTATCTGTCCGTGAAAGAAGTAGTAAAAAAGACGATAATAGATGTCCATTAGGAACACAACGAGAGAATTAAATTCACTATGATATATATTTATAAGACGTTCCCCAAGAAGCATAGATAATATTTTAATAGGACAGACAAGAAATTCTTAAATGAGATTAAAAAATTATAATTATTGTGTATAAAACTTGCATACGCTTGCTTAAAAGAATTATGGTTTTGTTCAAGTATCTAAAAATTCAGTTAGATACAGATTTGAAAATAATCTCGTTTCGAACATCAAAATAATTATGTAGAACGCTCAAATTGATTATTAGATTGTCAGAACTTTTTACAGCATTGTCATCAACTCTTCGTGTTTCTACATAATTATTTTTATGGTTCAACAAAATTATTTTTGGATCTGGATATATAACTAGATTTTTCGATACTTTAGCAAACTATTTTTTTCCGAAACAGAAACTGCTGCCGGGTGTTCGATGTCATATCGAGTGGTTGCGCGCCTATTTATATCGAACATCAATTCCACGTCAATTAGTAGGACAACGACCGATCGGATCGCGTCAGATGCGAGCGGAAATCGCTACGTGCGAGCAGTGATGCAGGGCAATTAGAACCCATTAAAAGCAGGCTAAATGCGGCCCGACGATACGGACAGCTTCTGTGCCGGCAGCGTGTCAGTCGGTAAAATGCCCAGTTTGTTGTACGATAGAGAGCACAAAAGTGAGCTGGGTTAATTGAACCCAATTAGAACCGGTCGGTCATGTACGAGCCGATAGTCTAGTTTTTAAGCATAATGTTATGCAGCCTCATAGTCTCGTTGCTCTCAGTCAACGTCGCCGCTGTGACGAGAATGCTCATCCGTTATGTCACAAGTAAAGGTTCACTTGCGCATTTACAATCGATCCGTCGATCCGGTTATCGGTTTCGGTAAAAATATAAAAGGGCAATATCTCGAAAACTATCATCATTTTTTTTTTAAAGAGAAAAATTCGAGGAAAAATCCTCAAGTTGGAGAAAAATCCTCATTAAGGGAGCTGTGATTCTCGTTTCCAGACTTATTCTCTCATTTTCAGTTTTCATTCTTATTTCGGTCGGATTAAAACTGCACGAGATATCGTGGAAACAATGAGTCAATATTTTTTTAACTTGCCCACATAGATTTACAAATAATTGCCACAAAATATTTTATGTTTGAAAAAAAAATTGTAAAGAATTATACATCAAAGAATAAATGTATCAAATTTCCAATTTATATTTAAAGAAAAAAAAAGTTTAGTATTCTTGAAAAAGAATACTAAAAGCGAGGGAGAAAAGATATTAAATTCCTGAAAAAGAATACTAAAAGCAAGAGAGGAAAGATATTCCCTTGTAAAGAGCTTTATGCGAAAGTAAGGCCAACAATTCCGCGATACCGTGTATAGTTATAACAAAAAGATGAAGCTAGATTAGTTTCCTGTGCAACATTATTTACAAAATTGCTTACGTGTATCATCTACAGGCTTAACATGACGATATTTACTCCTGGCTATATTGCGAAACCACCGTGTAACCATTTTCCGCACTGCGGCGTAAGTAAATATTTAGCGAATAAACGACGATATAGGAGAACCTACCGGCGAGTTTCTCGGACGTGCTTTTCGACTCTATAATGTATCGTTTACCGACATTAATTATACGTATCGTATATAACGTAGCGCATGCGATTTTAACATTCTCACAATGATTATTCCTGATTTTATTGCAGACCACAAGCGTGGGTGGTGCCAGCGTAGTGGAGAAGCTATCGTTCTACAATCACACGGAATGCGAATGCAAAGAGAGGTCTGAATATGATACGACAAACGAGAAACCCGTAGACCAGAGAGTCTACCGACATCAATCCTCGCCGCCCCCTCAAAACATGAAAAAATCAGCAAGAAAACCGTAAGTTTGCGAAAGGACATATCTTTTAAGTTCCGCAACGATAGAAAATAAAATATTGAAATTATTTTGATCTATCCATTTGCATTGTATTCGTACACGTTAAATTTATATCAAAATGTACCCAATTTGAGTTATTTTTAATCATTTCTATAGAATTTGCCATTGCTCTTATATTCAATATGTCGTTAACATAACTAAAACTAATTTAAGAAAATGTATTAAATATGACTCAAATTTAGTTTATTATTTATTAAGTGCGTACATTAATGTGAACGTTGCTTACATTCAAACTAACCACACAAATGCACTGTTAAATTTATAATATCAAATTATACCCAATTTTTAATCATTTCTGTGGGTCGCAATTTTGTTCCTATTCAATGTTTTTAATTAAAAAATGAAGTTAAGTAATTTAACTCAAGAAAATGTATTAAATTCAGCTCAAATTTTGTTTATTATTTACTAAAAATGCGTATGTTAATATAAATATTGTTTTTGAAACTAACACCAGAAATGGACTGATTTACATTTTAACAGAGAGAGAAGTAAAAATAACAATATCTGGAGACACTGGTAGTGTCTCGGTGCTAAGAATGGCGCGAGACGCGGACGTGCCTCCTTTATTACTTTTTAACTGAAAGAATAATTATTTCCACCCTACAGAAATATCCCGTATATATTACACAGATATCTTACAGACATTACGATATCTTTAAGCTGTTCGTTCCTGCGATACATTTCCGCTGAATGGGTTGCTTCTTTGATATCTAATAGTGTGCATTGATCTACATTTTGACACACCTTAACAAAATATTATTTTAACTCAAAGGATTACCATTGTTCCTTCAATGTCTAACTGTGTAGCTTTACGTAATGGCATTTATAAACAGAGAAATGCTTCAGAAAGTTTCTCATTAGCCTATAACTATTGCTAAACATTTAACTAATTAATCTTGTAATTGTTAAAAAATTTACTCCAGATGTCGTTGTCCATCGGAATTCACGCCGAGAATTACAGAAGGCGTTTGTCAATGTAACTGCTTCGAGAACAACGAAAATTGTATAAAGACCAGACGCGGGAAGGGATACTTCTCCCTCGCGGACAGAATGTGAGTATGCCTACGCGTTCTTTGCGACTATAATTTCACGACATACTTCGCCGCAGAAGTATTTCAGTACGCGGGCACAAGCTTAAAACACTGCAGCACCTACATACTAATTACCGCGGCATTTATAAGACAAAATAATGCGAGAACTCCGTTTGTATGTTGTACCGTAAAAATTTCACCATAACCACGCTTTGTGAAACTTTCAAATCCAATTTAACTCCAACTGTACATTGTCAAACATTTACATGTACTGAATACTTGCTAGTGACCTCTTTTTATTTCAAAAATATTGCTGAATAAAAGCTCGTTTCTCAAATAAGAGTAAGAATTTGATTTTGTGTATGAGAAGATACTTTGATATTCGTAGAAACGATATTTTTTTTACATGTGCAGATGGAAAGAATGGTTTTACTGTAGTAAGTAATCTAAAAGTTTAACTAGATAAAAATAATATTGATAGACCATCAAAATAATTATGTAGGACGCTCAAGTTGATTGCTAGAATGTCAAAAACTTTTTGCAACGTTGTTCATTATGCTTGAGCATTCTATATAATTATTTTCAGATCTGTATCACTGAAAAAAATGGTCTTGCAGTTATAGAGAAAAATGGATAAATTTAGCTAAATGGATAAATGACAAGCAAATAATTGCGATATTGCATACATTTTGTATCTAAAATCAATACAGATAACAGAGACAGAATTTATATTTAAATCATTTGTTAAATTTATCAAGAAAGTCTTTCTGTAACGTTCAATCAGATGACTGTCATTGTAATTCATATTTAGCAGTAATTCATATTTAATTATGAGATCTAAATTTTCTTGCATATATTATTAAAATTATGCATATTCACAAATTCTACATAATTGATACATAATTTTCTATCACAAAAAACAGCAATGATTCCAGCTGGAGCAGCAAAATATTTCTTTACGCGATCTGACTAAATTTTTGGCATACTTAAGCAAAATTATTCTTTCTATACAAGAATGTTCGGCTCGACCAGACTCTTCCTACGGTATCATATGAAACTTTTTGACTCGTAGATGCATTCAGAACAACGAATGCGCGATGCCCAACTGCGAGTTCGGCGAGTACATAAAGTGGCAAGGCAAGTGTCCGCGGAAAAGGGACACTTTCGACGCGATGACGAGCTATCGTGCGAATCTAAGTCATCGATTCAGAAGTTAGACGGCAGCGAATAGCGAAGAGGACGAAGATAATCGCATTGAAATGCGATCCTAGTGCCGATGAAGATGGAGAGATAGCACATGACGAAGTGCACGAGAAACCGATGGTGCCATTTTCTTTCATTTTTTTTTAAGTGTCTTCGTCAGAGAGACTGGCAACATGTAGACGCATGTATGCGTACGTTATGTAAAAATGTACGTCATCAGTCACGTTATCTAGGCACGCGTATGTATCGTCGTCGCTTCTTTTTATTTTCTTTCTTGCCGCGATCGGCGAGGATACGAAGTGATAATGGTCGTCGATTTTCGGTACCGGTGATTGTCTCGCGGGGACAGTAAAATAGTATTTCGATCTTTAATTGATGAAGTATATAATTTTGTAGTGCTCGATGTTCACAGGCGGTTCTCCATCACGAGAGAAAATAAGTTGATATACAATTATAAGTCGATTTCGAGTCGTTAAGATAAGAAGATAACATTCTATATAACTGAAGCGATTTCTTTAGGATAAGAACGATATATGCATAAATTAATGATAGCACAAAAAAATTACCAGCGACGAGATGAAGTGCTTCTAGTAGTAATTTTTGAGGAAGAAAGTGACTGCCTTTTGAGCAGGAAATTTCATCGGTGAGAGGAACTCGCCGAGGGAAATGGCGATCCGCCAAAATTATACATGTAGATCTGAGAGGGTGCGATAATGTCTCTTAAGTTAATGGTAACTTTATGCGATAAGCGATACCTCGGGTATCATAGTTTACGCTGAGAAGAAGACCTCGGACACGAGCCTAGTCTGAGATCCAGTTTCCGTTCTGCATGAGGGAACTCTCTCGGTTCGTTAGATCACGCATAAGGACGACCGAATTTGTCGAGCCTGAATCCCTCCCAGTGTCCCCTAATTTCCACTTCTTCAATTAGGCTATGCGAAATGTAATTATATAATGATACTCCAATTATAATGTGCTTATAATAGCTTTATTGGAAATTCACACGATAGTGATACGCGACGAGTAGGAAATACCAAAGCACGCAAAAACACGCGTACGAGCGGTCGCGCAGAATCGAAACAGATCGTTAATGTAGCCACATTTTGTATGTTACACGATTACAGAATATCTCTATTGTATTTAATCGAACATTGATGTACCCCACGTTCGTTAATTTAATATTTAATCAATAAACAGAGAGAGAGAGAGAGAGAGAGAGAGAAAGAGAGAGAAAGAGAGAGAGAGAGAACTGGCCCGACTGGCCTCAGTTTCATGCACTTCTATGTAGGTGATGTAACATGAAGGTAATAGCTGTATTCAGCAGAGAAAACTGATCTCAGTGAGACTCAATCATTCTTTAATGTGATTGGTTTCTACTCTTAGATCCAACAAAACTAAAAGCAAGAATCAATCATGTTCAAAATCAAAGAATCATTGAACATTCATTGATCAGTTTTCTCTGCTGAATGTAACCAATCCCATTCTAACGCTGCGAACGAGCAGCTACATGTTTGTAACTTTGTATTTTCTATGTTATCAATAAAACAGCAAAATCACAAAGAACCACGGTAAACCAATTGTATGCGTCCGAAATGTAAATGCGAACTTGGACGATGCAACTGTCTGCGAAGGTAGCCGTATTGTATTGTTAATACCGCCGCTTCTTTACTACGTGATTATAATATAATCTGAGAATATAAAATATAATACTGTATGATTTTATTTTGTATCTCATTTCCCTTTTTCCATTCTCAATTCTCGAAAAGTTGTCTCCTAATATAATATTTCTTAATATATCTTCGATATATCTTAAAAAAATATATTATATTAAATATAAATTAATTAGTTTCTAGTATATATATTAATTTATCTTTAATATATCTTAATAAACGATTTATAAGCTTCTAAACTTATTTACTACCGTTATTTCGACACCTTTATGAACGCATCTCTATTCTATTTAGTAAAAAATCGAATAACTATTGTTTGCACACAGAAAAGTAACGTGTTTCGTTTTTTTTTTCAATAAAAAACGGAAAAAATTGCAAACTAGTTTTTTTTACATAAAAAAATTGTTTAAATTCGCTGGAAGAAGCGGAAAGCGCATATCTGCCTCGTGTTATTTTTCAACCTAAATGGGAAAGCACTTTTACCAACCGCCTTGCACGCATATCTACATGCATTTTTCATTTATATTTACTTATGCATATTATATAAATATATATTATAATATGTATATATTATATTAAATATCTATAATTTTGAATATAATAATACAGCAAAATATGTTAGATTGATTATGTTAAATATATAATTTCGTGTTACGTTTGAATTACGAATATCAATTTCTGCTTCAAAATTTATATAATTATAAATATAATAAATATTCGAGTAAATCCCTCCTTGCGATTGTGAAAGAATTATAGAAAATCATGGAAGTTACGGTTTACAGATTCGCAGTTCTAAGGATCATCTAATGAAATGAAAACGAGAATTAATTTTGTACCTATCGATAATTCAACACAAAACTTGAAATTTCACTTCTGTGCATGTAATTTTTCTGCATTTAATTTTGATTATGATTTGTCTATGCAAATTGTGGCCATAAGTGCATGCTAGATGAAGACAAAGTAGAAGGATTGTGTGAGTTGCCACCTTTGGAGTAATTCTTCTGGAGATCGACAACCCTCTTACTGAAGATCGCAATATTCTGTCAAAATTTTTAGCTTCTCTCTAAAAGAATAAAAAAAGGTTACGAGATATGGTCTTCCTGCTAAAGATTGCTACTACCAGAAAACGCTTCCTATTATCGACATTAACAAGAGTGCAGATTCTTGCATAACGCATTAAAGGCTTTCTATAATAAGCTATTACCTAAACTTTAAGTTCTAATAAAAAATCAATCAATCACAGTCAAATGTGAAAAGAATAATGATTGATTATGATTGATTAATTTCTTACAACTTACGGCTTGAAGCTTAAGTAACGACTTATTGTAGAAAACTTATAAAGTGGCGCCTACAATGAGATTTTAAGGCATAAAACTTAAGCTTTAAGCCTAAAAAAAGCTGTGAGAAATTGATCATAGTCAACTATTCTCCTCACATTCGACTGATTGTCATTTTTCACGGC
This sequence comes from Acromyrmex echinatior, assembly GCF_024713525.1. Taxonomy (NCBI): domain Eukaryota; kingdom Metazoa; phylum Arthropoda; class Insecta; order Hymenoptera; family Formicidae; genus Acromyrmex; species Acromyrmex echinatior. The sequence continues at coordinate 10,357,278 of NC_141865.1, read as the reverse complement.
TTAAAACTTAGGTAATGGCTTATAGTAGAAAGTCAATAAGGCCCGGTTGCACCAACTTACTATTTATTTTGACTTTAAAACTCTGTCTCGTTTTAAAGCAAACTCTCTAAAAGTGAATTAATGTATTATTACTGACTTCAGTACTACACTTATAACTGTAATCATCAGCGAATATTTACTGTTTTTCAGTAATAATACACTGATTCATTTTTAGAAGTTATGATTTCTACAGATTGAATCTGAAATCATAACTTTTAAAAATGAATCAGTGTATTATTACTGAAAAACAGTAAATATTCGTTGATGATTACATCAATTATAAATGTAGCATTGATGTCAGTAATAATACACTGATTTACTTTTAGAAAGAAAGAGAGACAGAGAAAGAGTTTTAAGCCTTGCTTAAAGTCAAAGTAACGTTGAAGCAATTGGGCCTTAAGAAAATCAACGAATCAGTTTTTTATTTCATAGAAAGAAAGGAAATGAAGGATTTTGATGAATTTTCTTATGCATTACACATTGTACGTTATGAAAGCTGTGCTTCCACTCTTTTGTGGTGCTTTCTCTCTCTTTAAAAAAAAAAGAAAAAGAAAGGAGGGGGAGGGAGGAGGGAGGGAGGGGGAGGGGAGAGAGAGAGAGAGAGAGAGAGAGAGAGAGAGAGAGAGAGAGAGAGAGAGAGGCCATCAAACGTAACTCTTTGCTGGAGAATTTTTCCCGAAACCAGAGGAAATAAATTCGCATATTAAAAAAAGACTATCTAAATTTTAAACGTTAGCCGAAGATTTTTTACATTAACCGAAAAGCTACAGATTCATTATATAAAATTATAAAAAATCAGAGTGCCGGAGATTCGTACAAAAAGTTGGAGTCTCCGGTTGAAAATGGTGGCAGCCATAATTAGGTCACTCACCAACCGCAGGAAGAACGTAAATCAACGTGTATATCACGTAGAATGTAGATAGAAGCAGATAACAACGATAAACGTTCCAATAAGTACAAAATCATGTCAGTGTCCGCGGTTAATTCCGTCTAAAAATTCGGATCGATCGGCGATCTATACATATATATACTTGCATACATACAAATACATACGCGAATAGTCGAGCAATTTTATGCCTAGATTTAATTAAGGAAAGGACTGGGGATACCTTAACTCAAAATGTGTCGTCAAATCTGCAGGAGGATCCAGAGGGAACAAGACAGAAGGAATCGCGACAAAAATGTACATACGCAGCCATACACTCGCAAAAACTGCTGCGAAATTGATGCGAATTACGTCTAGCGGTGGGTAACAATGGCGGGTAACTAGTGCAACTGCCGTTTGAAATCGAGACAGCGCGCCAGGATTAGTGGCGCCATCTGACAGGAAGAAAGTAAAGTTTACGTAACTCAGTCGGTAAAATCGGTTTCATATATGTAGATACTGCAGATAGAAATTTGAAAGCGATCATTCGCCTTTTTTCAGAACCGACTGACTATTATCAGTTGATGGAAATTTGTGTGCATTTCGTATTTCTAAGATTTGCCAGCAGATGACGAGAGCTGCTGGCGAAATATCAAAAGCGTTTTCCTAACCTCAAACATCTAGTGCATTTTCAGCAATTATTCGAACCCATCAAGGAAGGCCAAAGTCAGAATTATTTAAAATTGTATTAAGGAAAATAATTTAAGAATTATAACATATAACATATTCAGAGTTTTAACATTCGGGTATCATGTAATCTCAAGTTGAAGACATAAAATCATCAACCAGTGGAAATACTTAAAAAATCCTCTCAAGTGCATTCTTGCATTTGATTAGAGAGTCAAGAATCTTCTGTCAATTGAATGCGAGATACAATGTAATCATGACATTTTGTACAATTATAAGATTTTGTAGAATTTAAATTTTAATCTGCCTTCACGTTGACATTGACACTGTCGATGAAAGGGGAATACACGTTGAAAAGAATGATGGAGAATAATCAGTCACTGTACATCAGCCTCTTCAGCGAGGAAAAGAGCGACGTCTTAAAGGAGGTTTGTAATACAATAATGTGTGTCCTTATTTTTGTCTGACATCGTGTAACAATTTCATTTTGTATTAAGCTGTTGCATGCATGCGTCGACGAGATCTGCGGTCGCCCAGGACCATCGTATCGCAAATTCGCCAACAGCATGGATTGGAGCAGAGCGGAGTACGAAGGAGTTTACAAACTGATATCATCGTTATTACGAAATCCTACCTCTCTCTATATGGTAGAGGAAAAGGTATAACTATTGAGAAACTGGTTATCATCTAGTCAATCACACTATGCTTTCTATTTGGTAACACAAAGTTGATATAAGTGTCTTTTTATGTTTGTTACTTACTGAATGCCAAGAGAGATAGAACGTTTATGTCAACTTGTAAGATTAACTTTAATCTTAGTCCAATTCTTTTTATCTTTTTCTATTTCTAAGAATTAGAAAAAGATAAACAATAAGTTAAACAAGATTAAAGTTTATTTTACATTGATAGAACCAAGTCTAAAGGAACGTGATACTACAAATGCTTTGAAGCATTCTTTGATTGGTCAATTAATAAATTCTTTTTTCTGATTAGTCAATCAAATGCTTCAAAGCATTTGTAGTGAGACTTTGACCTTAACATTGACAAACAAGGATATGATTATTCTATTATATTGAGTCATGTGTGGCTATTTTCCTTTCAGGAGTGTCAATCAACACAAATATTTTGGCATTTATGATGATTTGAATAACAAAGATCGAATGACATGTGTCGATTGTATCTCCTAAAAAAAATAGCCTGTCTCTTGCTGGAAAACATCTTTTGCTTTTGTTGTTGTGTCATATGTCATATTTACTTGGAGTATAAAGAAGTTCAAATATAGAATAATTTATCTTAATTATATTATAAATCTACTATGATTCTAACTTTTTTGTACTCCAAGTAAATTTTATTGGAAAATGTTTTCCAGATGCCACAAGAATATCATGAGTTACCCGAGCAAGTGCAACAAAACATTCTTACTTGCTTGAAAGTACGCAGGGAACAACTAACTGACGCTTTATTGCAGGAACATTACAAAAGAAAATTGCCAACCGTGATTGATCACAATTGGAGATTGAAGGTATCATGCTTGTTGATAATCATTCTATTTGCTTATAATGGATTATATTCTTGGCTTATGTCATTACATTTCTTTACAGTTGGTAATGGGTTCGAGCAAGATGGCTTCGTTAAGAGAATCTCTACTGCAGTTAGATCTCATAATAGAAGATAAGGGATCTCGGCGTATCATAAATTTGGAACTGAATAAAGATGAGTTAGATACGATAATAAACAATTTAGAAAAGTTAGTATAAGTTTTGACATTTTTACAAAGAAAAAGAAATGTGTATATAATTCTTATATATGTATTAGAACATGTATTAATTATAAGTTGTGTAGGACATGGGCATTTTGTGATGAAATGAATACTTGCTGTTGTTACACTTTGTTTCACAGTTTATTATAGGTTATAGATAAATGTAGAATAGTTTAGTTACTATTATAATTGCTGATCGAAGATATTGGAGACTGTATTTTCGCATCTGAGGCGGTCTCGATTCAAAGATCTCATTCACAATTTTGTAGTCTCCGGCGCAAAATAAATAAACGAGCGAGGTTTGCCTCGACGGCGCCTCAGAGTGATAACAATCACTAGAGAAATGGTATGGGTGCACGGATATTATCAGTCTCGATTCGCTCGTGAAGAATTTCGATAAAAAGTTCGCTCTCGTCGCCAAAACGTGTCGTCCTATTAAGAAGACAATGAATCTTTTTTTTTTCTTTTCGTTGTAAAGATCATTTTTACGGACAGATATATTTAATGAATGGTTTTACTATACAACTTTTAACTTTACTTCTTTCCCGCCCTTATACGTAAATATGTATGTAACCGCTTAGAAATTAATGCCGGACACGAGTGAAGACTCGATCCTTTACCTCTCTATCGCTCGGCGATATTACCGGATATCGGAGTGTCTCACACGTGTATAATGCGCTTCTCGTTTACAACTTTATGATCTATGCTACGATCTTAATAAAAAAAGCTTCTCGTAAGATAATTACTCTTTTACTTCTGGAGATCCGTATAAACGTAGAAACGTAGAAATATCCGTATGAAAACTTGACAAAGGTTCGGAGGTCCGTTCCGGAGTGGTAAATTGTGCATGTCTCGTAAATTGTAATTAGGCGATACTTTTTAATGATTATCATAAAAATTACGATAGGCTTCGTCATAAGTGTTCTCTCTCATATGGAGAAATAGCAATGTTTCGAACAAACGCCGAATTTACACAAACGCATTCTCTCTATAGTCTAGATTAATATATCACTTACATCTCGTTTTTTTTTTTCGACTTACTGTATATACTTTATCTCGTATGTTCCATGGTACGTACGTATACGCGGTGTAAATGTCCCTCATTGCATGTGTATAATGTGTTTTTCCTCGTGTTCTCGCAGCGCCTTTGTGCCCATCAAGCGCCTATCAAAATTATGTTAAAAATGTGCAGTTCCTCGTTACAACGTAAAATGTCTCGATTGTACAGATGTAAACGGAAAAAGGAAAACCAAGGACCGCGAAGGAAATACGAGCGAAACAATGTGCCGGGTGCCCTCGGAGTCGCCGATGTGAGTGCGAAACTTTGTTCGCGTGTTCTTAAATCTTCTTCCACTTCCTTCTTCCACTTTTCTCGCTCGCGTATTTCCATCTTTTTCCTGTTCTCAACGTGGCGAAGACGCAGCTCTCTCGTTTCCGCGCACTATCATTCTCTTTCCCCTTTCACACCGTCAATCGCTATATCACACACAGCCTGCCCTCTCGATTTCCTCCTCTATATTTCGGCTTTCTTTCTCTCTCATTCTCTTTCATGCTCTCTCTTTCTTTCTGTCACTTTCATTCTCGTTCACACTCTTTCGCTCTCTCATAGAGTACAATAGTTATGTAATTACGGGAGGGCGCCATCCAATGAGTATTTCCTCTGGAATGCGCGACGAACGATCCTATCGTCTTGACGATCTCAATCGCTTTTATCGCTTGTCCGTCGCGCGATGTTCGAGCATTAGACTTTATTTCAGTAACAGTTAATGATACTTCAAAAATTTCTACACAGCAGGAACGATCGTTGTAACCCGCGGTTAGACACAAGTCGAAAGCTTAATTTCGGCGCCTTAAAGATCTTCCCGCGCGCCACAAGGAATAAAACGAGCATCATTTAATCTGTGAAAGAGACCGTGCACGTAACGTTATGTGTGCTCGTCCAGAATACGTTTCATGTAATATATGAACGTAATAATAGTTTTTGAATAAACGATCATAAATTTTCATGCACGTATTCTCGTTTGCCCTGCTGTTAAACATCATCTAATAATTAATAGGCCTACTATAGAGTCTATATGCTCTCGCGATGCCGCGGTCGTCATTATCATCGTCATCGTCGTCGTCATCGCCCCGTTTTTCCCTTTTGCTGCTCGTAACGAAAGAACGTTATTTTCTGTTGCAGGAATGGTCCAAATATACATATCTATATAATATACTTTTTTGGTTTTAACGAGAGAAAAGAACTTTCTTCTTTCCAAAATACAATTCGATTAGTGGCGCTTATTCGTTTATGTTGTTTTGGTGGTGCGCGTCAGCGATGATTTCCTGAAAAAGAAAAAAAGATTAATGAATTGTCTATTTAAGTGCGAATTGATGTTACAAAAGTTTTATGAGAAAAAAAGGATATTTACATTCGTGTTGCATTCGATAGCTTCGTTCACTGCCGCCGCGACTGCTTTATCACTTATGTCGATCTCCTCGATGGCCTTTAAAGAGAAAGAGAACAAAAGCATTAATGGCGTTTATGACTGCTTAGTCACCGTAAAAAGGTGCAATCGCAGTATTAATGATCAGATGGCCCCTCGCTCATTAATCTTCCTCGGTCAGTATACTTGATAATGACCTTCAGACTCATTTATGTTCATCGAACGTAAATGATCTCTTGGCGATCATCATGCATATATAAAAAATATCAAAATTATATTAAGTAACTCATTATTTAAACTGTCTAATCAATTTTCATCTGATAATTATCAGAGATATATTAGGTGTTGGAATTAATTCGTAGCGTTTTACAAGTGATGGGAAGTACTTTCATTAATGTATTTTTTAATGCTCATGTGAAATAAATAACATTCTTTCATTAAAAAACGCTACGAATTAATTCCAACACCTAATATTATTACATGTCAAGATATATTATTACATCTTCATTGTTTTATTAATTATCGACCAAATATCAATGGTTATTGAATTGAGAATTTGTTAATATAGAGACAAAGATACTACTGTATTTTAACTCTTCATAATGTATAATTTAACAATAATATTCTCATTTCATTGCCATTATCCTTCAACTTTCTCATTAAAACACTTCGTAAATGTACATAAGTAAAATGTCCAGTCACAAAGCAAATAAATGATAAAGAGAGTTGTTGAGACTCTCTTCGAAACGGTCGATCGATACTATCCTGTGCATCATCGACAATGACTCACTCTAGGCTAATAATAGGTACGGACACATAGTGTACGTATACGTGATTATAATCTTCAGACTATGGCTAGACTGAGAATTATATCTATCTATATATATATATATATATATGTATATATGTTGTATGTGTGTGTGTGTGTGTGTATGTAGTATACCTTAGTGACCGAGGCGACGTCCTCAGTGATAGCCGGTGCTGTTGGCGGGGAGGCGGGTGCTTCGGTCGGGACAGCGGGTGGTGCAACTTTGGGAGCCTCATCGGCACTCTCCGTCGTGCTAGCATCGTGGGCGACGTTGTTTTCTACTGGCGCCTCAACTTCCGGAGCGTTCTGCAAAATACAAGTCTGTTCGTTATGTGATCGTCACGTATTCGTTCATTCATCATTTCTTTTTTTCTTCAAGTCCAAATCCCAGCATGCTGTAACGAGGACAAAGGAAGACGTAATACCGATTCTGCCGAATACCTTTCGTTCATAAAGAAAACAATATCTCTTCTCTTCTTATGAATCATCAGATTTAAATGAATATCATAAATGAATCATCACGAGATGATTATGTTGCGGTTCAAGTAGGAGATTGTAAATATCCTGAGATTATTTAGGAATAGAGCTCAAAATAGAATTTTTGTCTTCTCAAAATGAAATGACTTTGACCTAGTCGGGATAATTTTGGCTCAAATTATCCCGATCAATTTTAAAAAATGCTATTTTTAAAAAAATATATAATATGTATATCCAAAATTAAAACATAAGATGTCTTAAAACGTCTTATATCTCAATTTTTACATGCATATCGTTTGGGTATCAAAATTTGGGCCGAAGTTACTCCACTTTATATATAAATAAGTAAGAAAATATGCAGTAACTTACAATAGAAACGGAATTTACTAGATAAATTACACTAAAAATATCTTGTTTTATAAACATATTAAACACGATAAAACGTATTTCTAAATTTAGCCTGTTTTAACGCGCCTGGACAATCGCGATGACTATTACCTCCTCGCTTGAAGCGCAGCATACGATGACAAAATGCCTCAGCAGAATCGTTTCGTCATGCTTCGGGCAGCGCAAAGAATTGAAAATCCCGCTGGCGAACCCTCAGATAAGAAAACTCGGCATGCGCAAGTACAAGATGCTTACGATACAACAGATGCAAGTACGAGAACAGCACGACAGTAAGTATTGAGCTCTTCTAATGAGCACGTCTATCAAAAATATCTAAAACGCCAGCTACCACGCGCGTATCATTAGACCAACTGCTTTTACGTCTATCAATGAGATTCACGCTAGAGGCACCTCTAATTTATTCGAGCGTCTATGTTATTAGTATAAGAGAGCGTTCGATATGAAAAGATTCAAAATCTACGGAAATGACATCAACTGACGCGGCAGCGCGAATGATCTGCTATTCGCCGCGCCATAAAAAGTACTCTACTGCAACGCATTGATTTTAATCATATGAAAGGTCGTGTTAATATTATCAAGAAAACCAAGAGGCAAACAACACAGGTGGCAATAGGTAGTCATGGTAATATACATATGGGCTTTTAAAACGGAGAGTTGGGCGGAAGCGTCGGAGGACATCGAATAGCAGAGTAAGGCTTGTGTTAATCACGTTCGACAGAACGAAGGATGCACACGAAACGAGACCCTCAGGCGTTGAAACACAACGGGGACGCATCGGGATGGAAAATGGATTTAGCGGATTCTCTGAGGACTGACCGGCTCCGGTCGTGCATCGGCACACCCAAACAGCAAAGTATAATTTTGTTCTCGAGACGAGAATTATTCAAGGTCTCCCCCGGACGTATATAACGTATAATAACTGTCAGTTATTCAAGGTCTCCTGTCACTCGATGTTACCCTTCGTCGAGAGAACGGAACGGAAAGATGAGATTGTGCGCTGGATATGAAAAAAAAAGAGATGAGGGAGTGAAAAGATTTTTGGAGTTCAAAGTACGTGTTCGATAATTTTTGAACAGAGAGGAAATTCTGGAAAGAGAGTGGAGATCGGGAGAACCGGTATTTTCATTTTCAGGCTATAAGACCACAGAGACAGTACTGTGCGAACCGTACGACGAAGATATACGTGGAACGAGGCGCCCGCCAAAGAATTTTGGCCGGCTGCATTCATGCCAGGAGGTTGTGTTGCATATTAGTCACCTGGTGATGCTCCTTGGCGGCAGTCGACGGGATGGAGTTCGACAACTGACACGACAAGGCCTCTTCCTGGCTTTCGGTCTTCGCTACGCACTCGGTCGCCAGTCTCTCCTTCAACTCAATGTTCGATTGATCACATGACATCGTCAGCGGTTCGCTCAGCAACATCGATTGTTCATTGCTGCTGTCGTCTTCGTCATATGAGGGAATTTGTGAGCGATCTTTCGTGGCGGTTTCGGTCGCGATGCCGGGTGTGACACTGGACTGTTGGAAGTTAGGACTTGAGGGCGGCGTGAGGAGTGTCTCTGTCGGGTCTCTTGGGTTGGCTGCGTGCTCGACGGGAGCTGGTGGTAATTCAGCTACGGATATATTCGCGAGAGGGATCAATAATAATGGACAAGAGAGTTCTTCCGGTGGTAAAGGATAATCGAAGGAATCTAAGCTCTGCGTCCCCGTGTCTTCAGGTGCCGGTGGTAGATCTTCCAAAGAGATAGGTACGCTCTCGGGTTCGGGTGAAAGAGCTAGCGTCTGAGGTTCACTCAAGTGCTTTTCTGAGAGGGAACACGTCGGAGCGTCTGACGGCATTGATTCTATATCATCTAAGGGACAGAATTCTGGCGATGTTACGCGATCCTTTGATGAAAGAAGACACCTTTTGATCTCCTCGGTTTGCTCAAGTTGCAAGGAGGATGTAAACGGTTCTGCCTCAACGACTGAAATAGGTTCTTTTTTGCTATCAATTAGTTCAATTGGACTTGTATTTTGAAGCTCTAATGTTTGAGGGCTAAATGCGGTTAAATCTTCAGGCAGCACATCTTCAATTTCACTGACTACTTCCATTTCATTTTTCATATCAGACGTGACAAATTCAGTTAATAGTTCAACTGTCGCGTTTTCCGGAACAAACATATCCTCCAATTCTTCCGAAATCAAGGTTTCTTCCGTAGGCAACGCAGTATCTGATTCAAGCTCAATCTCCAATTTCTCTTCGTCAGTTTCGGGAATCACCTTGACGGATTCAGTGGTGTCGGTAAGCTCTTCTACACTGTCATCTTCTGGAATGATCAACGCAGGCCTGGCTTCTACCAAAATATCCTCCGAAACTGACAGCGGACCCTCCTCGGAATTTATAAATAATTCAATAGGCGAAGTTGTCAATGGGACTCCTTCTTCTTCCTTGATTTCTTTCAGCTTTGCATAATCGTGTTCGTATTCGATCGGTATTCCGCTCGATTGTTCCATAACTTCTACCAATGACGACTGCTCTAATTCCCTTGACGAGTTTTCGATCGACTTTGCAAAGAGTGTAGAACTAACTTCCGATAATTTCTCTGTGTCAACAGATACACATTTTTCAATTGAAGGAAGATCCGAGTCTGACAATTTCTCAGTTGATTTTATGTGCTGTGTTTCATCTGAAGGATTTTCTATATTTTCAGACGATAAATATTGCTTTACTGCCGGACAAACGTCTTTTATTTCAATCTCAGTCGACGATAACGTTTCAGCCTCGACTTTATGTTCAACGTTAGACGGTACATTTATCTTCATCGGAACTTCACGGTTATTTATCTCGCTCTTTATTTGACACTCCACGACCGGTGAAGCCTCATTCACAATTTTGGCCATCGCAACGATATCAGGAACTTCCTCTGCACCTTTGCTCTGTGTATTTTTATCACATTCCATCGCAAGTGGCGGAGTTTCCTTCGCCGAATTTGCCTCACTTTTCTGGCACTTAAATACTTTCTCCTTCATCGCAATGTCGCTATCTACTTCTAGCACCTCTTTCTTATTATCACGACTACTCCCTAACGTCTTCCCAATTTTTTTCGCAACATCTTGAGACGTCTCGACTTCGATCTCGGCCTCTACCACCGGCAGGCACTCTATTTCCGCGAGAACAAAGGTCGCTTCCTTCGGGGGCAAGTTGTCGGTAGAGGAATCAAGTGATATGGGGGACGCGACAGCGGTAGTGGTGGATTCATTTGCACGATTCTCTTGGGGAAGAATATCCTCGCGAGATGACGGGTACGCGACGTCGGACGGTGGTGCCGGTGATGCCGGCGGTGTCGATTCCTCCTTATCGGCAGCCACGGCAGGCAGCTTGAGCGCCTCGGCCAGAGCTGTGGCGTTCGCCGCGGCCTGCCGAGCCTGCTGCAAAGGCGATGGATCTATGGGAGTCGGCGGTGGACTGGATGGGGGCAGGGATGGGAGGTCCTCACTGGCTTTCCTCTCAATGATAGACGGCGTCGCGACTGGTTGGACTCGATAGACGGGGATCTCTACCGGGTCCGCTACGGAGTGACCGCCGGCTGAATGACTGACCTCGACTACTTTTTTCTCGGCCTCGACTTTTTCGACCGCCTCCTCTTTCTTATCCTCGACGGACGGGACGGGAGTAAGGGCGGAGGGAGTGGGTTCCTTTTTCTTTTCCTCGACCGGACTAGCAGCTACGGCGGTTGCTGTTGGCGATGCTGCGGCAGCTTCTTCCTTCGGCTCGGCCGTGGCTGCTGCTGTCGGTGCGATTACCTGCTCGTCCGCTGAGGGACTGCTCGCCGCTGATTTCTCCTCCACCGGACTGCTCGTGGTGGCCGTTGCATTCTCTGCGTCTTCGCCACCCTGAGACAATCGAGAGAACACACCACTTTAGACATTTCGTACGGCGCACCACACTCGCCTACCGCAGATATAAAAACTATTTTAAGATATTTATTTATTTATTTTATCTCGCAGTTTCATAAAAATATCGATTGCAATATTTCGTTACATTTACATCATAGAAACACATAAAGTGCATCGTTTGCACGAATACTCTTTTGTAAATAGATAATTTAATTTTAAACAAATAATTTTTAGCACCTCGTTTATATGAATTAATAAAATGCAGAAATATAATTTCGAGTAGAAAAATATTTATTATTCAACTATTTTTTCAACGGACGGCTCTAAATGAAAGGTGAGTTATGCCACGTGGATGAAGTGCGATGGAGAAAAATGTTGGTTCATTCGAGCGCGATATTATTTTTTTGTTCGTTGCGAGGGGTGGTCGCCGACGACTACAGCGCGCGTTCTCTCGTGCCAAGGGTGAGCTCCGAGCGACTCAAATGAAAACGAGGGTGAACAACTTAATGATACATGTGGAGCGAAAGAGAGAGAAAGAGAACGAGCGATGTGTAAAGAGCCGTACGTACCCCTGGTGCATACGAGGGCGGTAAAAAGAGGGTGCACGGTGGGGTGCCGAGTTACCAATGTTCTCACCCTTTAGGAGCCGTATCAATCGTGTCACTGTGTCAATGAGTGTTTCTTTCTTCCTATAATCTTTTTTTTAAGACAAAACGTTTCTTTCACAATTCTTTCTGTCAACAGCTTACGAAATAACGGGGGAGATTCATCACTAAATTTACTGTTCTACAAACAGCGATTATTGCATGAAGAACGACGCTAGACGTTATATTCTTAGATATCAAAGGAGCTATGACCCCAATCTCTCGAGCCAATCTCTTAAATAACATTTCATTATTTTTTACTACCATATGTATCAAAATGTAAATCAATTCATTCATTTCTATGATTAGTTTCAAAATCCAGACTACTGTATGCATTTAGCATATAGTTTGGACACTTTGAAACAAATGAAAAAACTACATTTGAGTCAAATTTAATATATTCTTTTTTTTTAGTTAAATTGTTTAATTCTATTTTTAAATTAAGGATATGTTGAATAGAAGTAAAATTACGACCTACAGAAATGACGAAAAACAACTCAAATTGGGTATAAATGAATTTAACATAGCATGCTAATGAAAGATGAGAGACGAACTCGATGTATGACGCGGCAAGTGCCATATCGTTTATACGCATAATTCTGTTATCGGCTCGGTAACGTAATATGTAGAGATAAAACTGAAGAAGTGCGCAGCGGAATAAAAGTATGGGCACGTTCCGTCGACACACGCCGACGCTCAGAAATTCCTAGGACGTTTTGTCACGTTCCTACATATGAGATATATTTATTGCTACTGCAAACTATTTCATCTACAATATTTGTTACTCCATCTACACAATCTACTGCGTGTTTTATGTAGGTTTGATTCTTAATCTTTAAATTGTTCGCTAAATGTGAAAACTATTTCTCGCACGCAAAGATCTAAGATAATGTGTAAATTTAAACGTGTATATTTAAATGTGTATATTTAAACGCCTAATAAATATTTATATGTATATATTTAAAATAAATTTATAATAAAAATAATTCCATATAAGGCTTAATATATGTGAGAATTTTATTTTTGTTGATTTATATGATTATTTCATTCGACGGCTCGTTTGTTTGACTGTCATCATTAGTCTTCACTTGGCATGTACCGACAAACACTCTCGATACCTTTCAGTTTGCGCAACTTAAGACAGCGAGAATAGCCGAGACAAAATCAATTCTTGAAACCCGAGAGGGAAACAGAAACCGAACGTGAGAAATGCGTCGTGCGCTTTATTGTCCCGCGTTCCGTATCGATCGCCGGCGTCGAGTCTCCTGTCGTAGATTTTCCTGAAGGATAAATAAGCCTCTCCCGCTTAAAGAATTACAACGGAGTGGCACTTAAGCGGAATTTGCTGCAACTTTTATGTTGTACCCGGGAATCACTATTTTACTCTTCTTGTAAAGAAAACTTCTGTAAGGAATCGTAAGAGGATATTTCCGATACATAATATAAAGAGATAACTTGACGTTCTCCTTCAATCCTCTGTATAATCCTCTTAACATAATGTCTTCACATTTTATGTTTGAGAATCAGCTATTCCATCTTCGGATAAATTATGTGGAAATTTATCTACTGGATAAACAAAAAAAGTAAAAAAAATAACAGCACAAGAAAGAGAGTAAGACAGTGAGTTTCATCGAAAAGTGAAACGATCCAGATTAAAACAAGTAAATAAATGACCAGCAGTTAGAAATTTATTTCGTCCCAATTCTACAATAAATTTCAACCCGGTAGCAAGAGTTTTATTTTTTTTCGAAAACATTTTGCGTTATAAAAGTGAGAGTTTATAAAAGTGATGACAGACGACCCGAAAATTCGCTCCAATTTTCTGAACCGAGAGACCTGCTCCAAATTCCAGTCGAAACTTTCCACCCAGAATTCTTCCACTTCTGTCCGAGTCCGCTGATATTTAAACACAACGTGTCACCGCCGAGGTGAAAGCGATAGATAGATGCTCACACCGCAAGAATTTGGCCTAATATCAAAACGTAAAAATGCACGACAAAACTGGCGAATTGCCAGGATCGAGGGGCATTGTCCGCAGAGACGAGGAGGCAAGTACCGACGTAATGAACTTCCGGCAGCCTGGCGTCCTCTTACGACAAAATCGATTGAGAAATTGTGGACCCGCTTCCCTATATACACAATACCGAATTGCTGTTGGCCGACGACCAATTCTGAGTAGGTTAACAGTGACTATGTATTGCGATGTTCCAAAAAAAGTTGCATACCAATCGCCGATCTCTCTGCAGCAAAAAGAACACTCGACTCTTTCCTAGGAAAGAAATTGAAAATTCGCGATCTACATTCCTGCAATTCCTTTTTTACTCTTTTATTTTATAAATACCAAACGCCATTTTATAAAATTAAATTATTAGATAAATACACATTGTAGATATGTAATGTTAATAGATTTTATTAAAGAATAAATCTGTTTAGCAAAAATTTAAATGCACTGACAATGTACTTCATTAAATAATAACTTCGTGAAATAAAATTTTTCATTTGAGGAAACACTGCTAGCATTTCGTATTCAGAATATTCAATGAATAAAGAATGAATTCATTGTGTGAGCAAATAGAAAAAGCACAATACTTTCCCGATAATACTTTTGTTGATTCTGTATTGAGTGATGTTATTACGAGTGTATTTCAATAGAGAAAGCGTAGTCTGCAATGTTTTCAACAATTTGAAAGCCAGCCAAAGGAATCAAGTTACTCGTGTACTCCGGGTATTTATCTTTCAATGTTGTTAAATGATGCAGTAATATGCAACAATTTCACCGGAAAATGTACCGTTTATAGCTGCTCCATTAATATTATGCCGGTTAAAGGCGTTTCCGACAGCTGAAAGTAAGTTAATTTTACGCTAACGGGCGGCAGCTAAATTTTTAATCGTCCCGTAAAATACTGACGGTCACGAATGAAAATATACCTCACACAGTAAACTACGGGGATGAAAGACTCGGGGATGATCAGACTCGGAAGAGTCGACAAAGTGCCATAACTTTTACATCTTCACGAGCACGTAGAGCATTAGAAATGCATTAGTTTTGCGGGCACCTATCTCAGGAACGACCGTCATAAACGATCTTTCACAACAAACGTTCACAAATCCTCGCCCTTTGATTTTCTGATAAAAACTTGGTAGATTTATAGAGCAAAAGCCGATCATTCTAAATCAGAAACTAGCTTCCCACTCGTTCTATAGATACACTTCATATATATTTAAAAAATCTTAATTTGTAAATTCGCAATTAATAAAATATAATTTTTTTATATTTAATTTTACATTTAATTTTTTTAAATATTAGAAACTTAAAAAATATTCAACAAAAAATAGTTCAATGTGAAGGAGATGAATTTAGGGAATTCCTTGTCAGAAACGTTAACGTAATAACGTGTCGTGTTCATCCGACCGTATGAATTATCCTACGTGCTATCGCGTCCATGACAGCTGGTATTCGCCAGCACCAAAATCAATTTCCTGTTTGGGAAAAAAAAAATTAGCTAGAGCACAGCGACTCGCTGAAATAATGATATTATATAACAACTGTCATCTCATTCCGACATTCATATAATAATATTCTCCAGCAAACTTATTATATAAGTGATCAGATTTTTCAAAGTGTTTAATGTCATGAAGATCATAGTGTTCTCTTACTTCAAAAATAATACAATTCAAAAAATTAAGTTTCTCATAAAAGGAAAAAAATCTCATTTTTCAACTTGAGAGAAAATTATTGACTAATCAAATAATATTGGTAAAGAATACATTCTTATGATAATTTTTTTTTAAATCATCAATTTTTGATTCATGATGTTTTAACGATTTTTTATGAGTTTAAGTTATTCTAATTTTGATGATTGATCGAATAATATTTATCCAACTCATTCATGGTAATAACTCGAAAAAATATTTTTTTAATTATATCACTTTTGAAATAAAAAATAAAGCGATATTATAATTCATTCAAATGTTTGCTTCTAAGCTTTCATAAACGAGCTCTTAAATTCACAACAGTAAATTGCCACTACGTACAATTTTGAACTTTATGTCCCTTGGAACGAGATTTGATGGCCGCAGGATGAAAACGGAGCAGGCAACTGCCATCGATGTTCCGGAAGTAATCTTGCGTATTTAACAAGCGTGACTTAGACAATAGCTACGCTAATGATTCACAGGTGTTTCACGGAGACTCATATCGACATGTTCCACGAATGACATGTTCATCGGATATGCTCTGTATGCGGGCAAGACCGTGCATTGTCATCGTCTCTCTTAATATGCTGTGGAGAAGCGATAATGTATACCGCGCCTGAAAGACGTCGAGCTTCGCGATATATACGAGCAACAAACTAACGTTTGTTTTAACTTCGCTATTCTTTCACAGATATAAATTACGGGCATTTATCCGGTTCACCGGAGCATGTCCGCCAGCAATATCGCGCGCACCGGCAAACAACGCAAATACGATCGGCGAGAGGGAGAGGTGCACGTTTCGATGTATGCGTCGAAAAACCCCAATAGTCATAGAGAAAAAGAGAGAAAGAGAGACAAAGAAAAAGCTAGAGAATGGAGAGAAAGAGAGAAACTGTCTATTGTTCAGTCGTATCGTGTTTGCGCATCGATATGAAACACGTTTCGAAACGCTCGTCGTTCTACCGTGTGCACGACCGATTTCGTCACTGATTTAATGCGATTATAAGATAAATCGGCAATCAGCGATCCACTTATACGTTTGCTTCCCACTGAGTATCGTATAATGCTAGCACGGTACAACTGGAAAGCATTATGAAATACTAGACTAAAGTGGATGCCGGAGAACACCCTGAGAACACCATTTAGAGAGCTGATAAAATTTAAGATATCATGTATCGCGATTAAATATCATTTTAATTAACCATCGCAGCATCGATTTTCCTTGTTTTGCACTGAATATTACGTTTAGTTCCGCGCTTGGCTCCGATTGACTTCGACGAACGAGAAGCGAGGTCGCAGTCGATTTCCTCCTGAAGGCTCTACGGCTCTTCTCGCGAGGCTTGGCACGCGACTCGAGCCGGTTAATAATCCACGTAGATAGAAATCTGACACGAAAGCCGACGCGAGAAGCTAGCTCGCAGTCGGCGTGTAAACGGCTCTTTAGGTCGCGGCGAGCATCTCGCGTGTTTCACGCTTCGCGGTGGCGAGAGAGATCCGGACGTGTAGCCATCGGCCGTGCATAGATCTTCTACACGTCGTATTCAGCAATGCATTTAGATAATCCAAAATTATCTGGCTAAAGATAAGATAAATTATACGTAAACACATTTTAAATAAGATAAAGATGATTTCATTTTAATTTATTTAAATATAATAAAAAATAAAATTTTTTCATCTAGATAGTTATAGATAATTATAATATAATGATAGATAACAGATAGATCATTCTAAGATAATATTATAATACTTTTAAGCAAAACAACAATTTAGGGTATAGAAACAATGTATCCATATTTTCATTTATAATATAAATCTTTATTTATATTATAATCTCGTGTCGGCTTTCGTGTTAGATTTCTATCTGTGTGGATTAATAAAACCTAGAGTTTTTCAAATATTCCATTTGACAAAGCTTTTTGCATAGCACATGCATGCATATATATATATATATATATACTAAACTGAGTTAAAAAGTCCTCTACTATTTTGCAATTTTCGTAATAGTTTACAAGATATTAATTATAGTAAAAATTGCTAAATATAGGTCTTGAATAATTTGTTACTCAAATATTTATCAACTTTATAGAAAAGCTGCAAGAGACAAAAAAATCATTTATTTTTTTCTCATAAAGTTCTGAGATATTTTCAGAATTTTTTAATACCATTTTTTTTCATGTTGGTAAAAATAAGAAAACGCAGTACTAAAAAGTTGATAAAAAAATTCTGAAAAAATTCTTAGAGTTCTATGAGAAGAAAATAAATGATTTTTGTCTCTTGCAGTTTTTCTGTAGAGTTGATAGTATTTGAATAAAAAAATTATTCAAGATCAATATTTAACAATTTTTAGTAATTAATACGTTAACTACTTATTGCGAAAATTGCAAAATGGTAGAGGACTTTTCGACTCAGTTTAGTCTATCTACACAAAAGTGATTGGCAAAAACTTTCGGGACACCCTGTATATATATATATATAGGGTGTCCCGAAAGTTTATATATATATATATATATGATTTATAAAAAAAACGATTACAAATCCTATATTGAAGAGATGCACTGCATATTAAACTTGCTGCATATTAAGATAATTTGAAAAAGCTATAATACTTCTTTTATCTAAGATATAGAAATATTCTCTAATAATCTAGGTAAAAATAAGCTGAAGCCATTCTTCGTTTAGATAATTATCCACATAATTTTATACAAATACCAACAAACACCGGTCATACCATAATTGAAGCATTCGACATAAAAAAGAGAGAGATCCATAATCCACAAGATCCACATTTACATGCAGTTTGATGTCCAGAGATACCTTCATAAATTGCGAATATACTTCATTCGTGCCACAAACCCTTCAATTCGTACGACAAAAGAGTTATCAACGAAAATTGTTGATTCAAGCCCTGGCTAGCGTTTATAAATTTTCTCACAAATGTCAGTTCCTCATCGGGCTTCCTGGCCTGGGATAATTCGACCCCCGAGGGATAAACGTTCGTATACGGATAAAACGGCTCGGCATGATAATTTAATCTCGTAGCACCTCGCCCCCGGCACGAGCGAATCGCCGCATGCCCGCTTTCCGCTCAGCGAGCCGGGGTCGTAATAAATTTCGATAAATCTCGTTGGAAATTCATAGCTAATCAAGGATTTAACGCGCGCTTTGAACGCCGGCTGGGCATAAATTGCATTTTTCCCCGGGAGCTATCATAATACTAAAACTCAACCTTAACGGAAACCCAAGTTAGCAATCCATCCCGCAATCCATCCCTGTTAATGACCTATACAACCGCGAGTGGCTCGCCGCTGATGTTGTTGAAAGAGGTCGAGCGAGAACATCAAATAAAATACTTCAGAAGAAGAGAGGGAAGTTTCATAGATCGTAAATTGTATAACCTCGTCGCTGTACATTACGAAATTACTCCCGCTGGTGCAATCTCGCCCCATGTCACGGTGCTCGAATAAACTGCAAGTAAAACAAGTAGGACCGAAGAGCGAACTAACGTGATTTTTAGCCTCGGATGAATCGCTATTTCCGCGCGCGTTTGGCACCGCTGATGTCTCGGTCGACGAGCCTAGTCTCAAGAAAGCATTCCGTCGCTTTTCTCTCGCCTTCGCGTTCCTCCGTTCTATTTTCGCATGTCTCGCGTCTCGCGTTTAGCGCAAGAGTGTCGGCTTACCGTACGGATATTCCATCCATTTAAGTTTAACTACGTGTATTCATCAATTAAGTATTAATTTATCGCTCAAACGTTAACGTTACGAGCAAAATTAAATTTAAAAAAAAAATGACTGAAAAATGGAACTCGCTAATAGGATTTACCGTACCGTAGGTAGATCTGCAGCCTGCTCATCTACCGGAACTGCAGTAATGCCCAACAGTGGAACATAAGCTAATATTTTCCGAGTTCCGCGTGCGAGGGCACACGCAGCTCTGCACATGCCATTGCCCAAACTGCGCCCTGCTTGTAGGACGTATTCCATCTCGGGAGAAATCTTTAATTAATCCTGCGTGCAATCTTCAAATTTACAGGTTCGTCACCAAGACCTCTTCTCCGGTTGGTATTACAATGAACGATCGAGGTTCTTGCTACAAATTATTTGTTTGAATAGCTATTTTTTTGTAGTCTTTAAAGTATTTTATTCTACTCTTAAAGCAATAATAATAATTGAGATAAGATATAAATTTTGCAAATACGTGAAGGAATCAAACAATCGAAAGTGTGTGATAACAAAAATGTGGTAGTAATTTTTGAATTACGAATCTATAAAGTATCTGTTTTAATTCGTAATAGTTGTTTAATATTGCACAATGAAATATCTGTACGTTCTGTTCCGCGTCGTTTGCTTCGTGAAATACGTCATACGAATAAGTATATCGATCTACATTTAGAAAACTGAACACTGCTTCTATGCTCAGTTTGGATACAGTGCCATTCTCTATTAATAGAACTGAATCACCAAGCGAAGATTGATTCTACGTAAAAGGTATCGACATATAAAATCATAATTTGCATGCAGCATCAAATTGCATCAGAATTACATGAGATGAAACGAAAATAACTCCTTTATAATATTTAGATATCATTCGTTAATCATTATTTTTAATGACGTAATATTCAATTTTGCAAAATATCAACTTCAAACAGCACATTGCAGAAATCGTTGCGAAGTTTCCGCAACAAGGAAATTCCTCAACACCGGAAGACCTCGATCGTCCATGAATATCAGCGTATCATCATTGCGACACTACCTTTATCACACACGCACGCAAACACAAGTGACAAGAACGGAGGCAGATCCGTACTAACTGTTCGCCGTTGGCGAACTACTTGGGCCAGACTACGAGTTCAGTGAGGGTTTATATAGAGGATCGTCCCACGTCTCCTAGCGAAAGAAGAGAAGCGAGAGTCACACGTCGAAAGTCAAAGAAAGAGAGAGAAAGAGAGAAACTCGCCAGAGGAGTTAGTTACTAGCCGCTGCAGCAAGTAACTAGAGATCCAAGGTAACACTACAATAAGTTAAAGTATGTTTTGTACAAGGAAGATTGAATTTTACAAGAAAAAAAAATGAGAAAAAATCTTTAAATAAATTTTATAGCTGATTAATTAATCTATTATTATAACATTTAACGTCGAATTTAATAAATGTAGATAAATTTATTAGAGAAAAATAGTATTGATTCTATTTTTAGAATTTGAATTCTTCTCTCGAAGAAAAGACTTTAGATCACCATTTAATCAACCCGAGACAAAATTGGCTCACTTAAAATTACACACGATAAAACTGATGAATAGAAGATTAATATATGTGCAATTTTAAAAAGTTATTTCTGGAACGAAACGAAGAAAACACTTGTATTTTTATGCACATAAATTTTACTTGGGCTGTAAATATTCACGTACTTCTGAGATAGCTACAAAATACACATAATTATACATAAGTACACATGTGTCGGAGAAGTCTGATTCCTCGGAGAGATATCAGCGGTAAAGAACGAGGAAAACTGACCCGCGTCTTTGTATAACGGGTAGTTACGAAGCTTTCGAGCGAGGGAGCGAGCAAGACGGCGAATTAGGAGCGGAAGAAAGAAACGAAGAGAAAGGAAAGCGCATTATCTCTACGTGGTGAAACTAGGAAGAGAAAGATCCTTGGATATACCAGCAACACAAGAGCGACAAAGTGCAGTAAAAGAAGGCGAAGTTGACAGCAGTCGAGGAGAGAAAAGGGGAGTGGGATTCATCTTAGAAACGTACGGCTGCTAACCAATGCGTCGCCACGGACAAAAATTTACGCCGCAAAACCGCCGCGCATTTCTATTCTTGGACGACCGAGACAGGAAGACAAGGAGACGGAGAACGTTAAATGAAAGAAACGGGCGGAACAACGACGAGACTATGCATTTCTTCTCGTTAACGTTGAATTTATATCTATTCTTGGGATAAGAATGCCTATGAAAATATGTACGATGTTGTACATTTTATTATTTTAATATTAAAATGTTTTCTTCCAAAAAAAATATTCTATATAGAATCAAGATTGTCACAAATTGTTCTTCATGCTAAAGTGCCATAACTTTTCCCTGATTTCTAGACAAAATTTCATAATTTTCCCTGACTTTAAATAATATTTTAAAATTTCTTGTATTTCGTTAAATATTTTGTTGAGAGATCAATTTAACAATATATATTACTATCAATGTTACTAGCACTGTTTACATTTTAATTGTTAAGTTGATGGTATTCCAAAATGCGCAGATATAATTTCTTCAAAGCCAAGAATTTTAATTTTCCACAAAATTTTGCAAAATTCTTTGATTTTTCTCCGATTTCCCTGAGAATTCCTTGATTTCCCTTTTCGATTTTATGTCAACCTTGATTATAGATAGTATTATATTTCGCAAAGAAAGCAAATTGTCACAACAAAGAATGCGCTTGCAACATTAGGTCACGTAATCTACTGCGACGTAACAAAACTACACGATAAATAATAAACACGTTCGACATAAAATGTTTCTTTAAATAAGATAATTCTTAAAACAGCGTGTTTTTTAAAGACAATAGACGTTTGCTTGAAACTGCAATCGGCGATTTACGAGAAAGCGATAAGGTCGCGGTCGCAGAAATAGTTGGACAGCATCCAACCAACTGAGTTTATCGTGGACTTTACTTTTCCGCTTCTGCCGGTTGATACAAACACGCGAGTACGCAACGTCGGAAGGCCGAAAATAATCGCGGATGTCGTAAAGAATATTGTCGCAAATGCAGCGATAATACAATTTCCGATTCTCTCGAAAATAGAAGCGCATTTATTTATCTCTTGCCGCTGCGCTTCGATGCGAGCTTATCAAATCACTGCTGAAATAATCATGACGCGCGACTCGCGGAATAACCACGATACAGATAAATGATATTCGCGGAACGATCCCGCAAAATTGAAAGCACATTTCCTCTAACAAAGAATAAATCTATCAATTTACTTTGAAGCTCAATTATCTATAGTGAAACATTTAAAATTCGCATTGGAGATAAATCTGTCTCAAAATTAATTCCAAAATTAATTCCAAAGTTATTACGAAACCTGTGGTTGGAATACAATGATTTTAAAGATATGGTGTAATTTAAATATGGCGAGATGCACTCTTTTGGCATAGCTTTGCGGCGGAATCGCTGGCGGCAGCATCGACTACAGGCTCTAATATTATTTTTAGACGAAGAGACGAAGAAGGAGTTTACCAAGAGAGATACCGACGAGTATCAAGCAAAGTTCAAATAGATGGAGTGGTTACTATGCCGGAAGTCGAATGGCTCCTGATTATGAGCATTCTAATAATTACCGATAACGAAGAAAGGTATACGTGTTAAATGGCGGGGAAGTGTTACTTTCCACTTACTGTCCGAAAAAAAAAAAGAAATGCTGTTCCGTCACATTACCATGTAAACGCGTTAAAAATTTGTTTAAGCCGGAGTTTTTAAAATACGTACAAGCATCGATTTAGGATTTTAAAACTTGTTACAGTTATTCGGTATTTGTTACAATTTTTTTTTCTATTTCAGTCCACGTATGCAAACCTGTACGACATCGTTGAACATATTTTGGAGTTGAAATTTTTCGAGTGCACGAGCGAACTGCAGTTACTCTGGATCGGAAAGGCATATTTCCGAAATAAAAGCGAGGGGGATCGTTTCCTGCAACAGCCAGGGATGCAAAACACATAAATCACCCTTCAATTTTCGCTCGTTAGTCGAGCTTTTGCTTCCCACTGTATCGATCAACCTGCCGGCGATACAGTCATAACGAATATGTCACTAGTGTTTCACCCATTCAATTCGTCATAATCCTCTTTTCGGATCAACACTACTCTCCTCGTCTTACTCTACACGTTCTCGATGCGACGAAACAAGAAATAAAAATTCAAGGACTTAGTACATATATTTTGATATGAATATCCAATCGATGATTTAAAGTCGACATTGAGCTACTTAATTTTTAATTATGCCTCATACATAAAAGAATTTGATGAATAAAAACAATTGTAACTTCACGTATTAAAGTTATTTTTATTTTCAAGGGACTAAGTTCGAACGTGACAATAAATTGTGATATATATTTGAAAAATAATATATTCATATAAAATTGTGTAATTTCATATGATTTGGAATAAGGAAAAAAGTTTATATAAATGAATTCTGAATTCTAAATTCCAGACAAAACAACAGACGTTTAAATTTTCTTCCAAAAATACTTTCGTCATGATGTCAACGTCAGATACGGATACAACATATATGCAGTTTCGTATAATCATTCTTTTATCCGTTCTGTTCAATTTTCCAAGAAGGACGAAATATCACTCTACTCGTACCAATCTATCTGAAACGGTTGTATAACAATCAAAAAATTAACCATAGACATAACCTAACAATAGCGAACAATTATCTAATCTTTCCAAAAAGAAAATTTAACAAATATATTAAATAAATTATTTTTTTAATTATATACAGAATTTTTCTTATTTATAGAAATCAATTAGGTAGATAAATCCTTATTTTAGGATTTCTAGATTTTTTTTCTCACAGTTTTGTAATTTCTTTCCGTGCAAACACATTGACACTAGTAATTATTTCTTTTACAGGAAGTGCAATAAAATAATTAAACACGAATCATACAAAGAATCAAAAAAGATGCACGCGCGATAGCTAGTTTCGTGTTCCTTTCAGTATCTAAAAGAAATCACGACAGGACTTATGAGAAGTACGGATAATACGGTCATTGCAGCACGTGTGAAATCTTGACTACGTGCACTCGAGGCCAACCACCTTGCATAATTGAGAATCACTACCACGTCGTCCAAGCACGTCTCCCGATGATGTTATAACCACTGGAAACCACGTTCCTCGTTGAATATTGAACCATCTATTCATGGTCCATCCATTTCCTCGGACGTTATCCTGCCAATTCTCGAAGTATAAAGAGCTCATAATTCAAAAGAATCAAAATATTCTGCAAAAAGATTCTATTAAGTAATGTTCCAAATTGAAACAAATTTCTTATAAGCTGTACTAAATCAAATATTCTTGGTCGTCGTATTTCTGTCGATAATTTATAGTACACGAGAAGAACGGTTTTGCTGAGGTATTAAAAAATTTAACTAAATACAGACAGAAAATAATTTTGTTGAACCATCAAAATAATTACATAGAATGTTTGAACATTGATAACAATGCTGTAAAAAGTTTTAACATTCTGGTAACCAGTTTTACATAATTATTTTGATCCAAACAAATTATTTCTAGATTTATATCTAACTAAATTTTTAATTGGCGCAGTAAAATTATTCTTTTCGTGTATCCTACAACAGATATGGAGTTAAAATAAGAATAATTGTAGAGAAACAACCGCATCGCTTCGTCGACATTTGTTGCGCGATCACGTAAGAGTTCTATCGTTGCCCGAGAAAAGCGGTTAAATTTGCGGTCGCGGGAAATCGGAAAATCCTGCTTGGCAACAATATCCCGTCAGTATGAAACTCGGCGGAACTGCTCGCAATCTCGTGGGAGGATTCGCTCATAAGAACAGAAATGGGACTCATCGATTTGAAACTGCAGCGAAAAAGCCACGGCGGTGGTTTGGCGCGAAGAAAACTGAGGAAAGGCTGATAAAGTGCAAACTGGAGCGAAAGATGACCGCCGTGATCTACAGACATGAATTCGCAATTCACCGAGTTTCCTCAGTCTCGAACGAGCAAGGATGAACAAAGAAAGGAGGACGTTGCCGCATCTATGATAAAAAGCTTCGTCGTTGTAATCTCTGAATGTGAAGTCGGTGATACGTTGCGATTCTCAAAGGAAACAATATCTCGAGTAAATGATGAGACGCCGAGCTGTTCTTTCGACGACGCTCGAGCGAACAATAGTTACCCCAATATTGCAAAGAACAAATAACGGAATAATGTGCGGAGTTTCCAACAAAATTTGAAATCTGTTTCTTTGCGGAAACAGTGACGGTTTCCCCGTTTTTGTGACTAGACTACTACGAAAGGATTACTCTCGTTTATCTTCCCCAAAAGAAATGTGCCCGTTTGCGAGCAAGAGAACCGTTTGCGACTAGAATTTTTATCTCGCCGAAATCGGCTCTCGTATGAAAGAAAGATAAAAGCTAGACATTTCGAAAACTCCTGTCCGCAATCTCGATCGTGGAAAAAAAGAGTTAAAAGGAAACACGACGCGCGACGCGAAAATCTCGAGAAAGTTCATTATTTTTTGTCATAAATCTTTAATTGTGAGACTCGTATCTCGATTAATTTTCTTAATAAAGAAGAAAGAAAAATGGCCAGAGAAATAATCAATAAAAATATAAAGATTAAACTGGAAAGCGAACTCACCATCATTGTCGTCACCTTCACTTTCCACAAAATTCCATAATTTGAAATTTCTCGACGAAACGATAAAGCTCTCGGAGAGAAATGAGATAAAAGGGAAAAAGCTTCAACTGATAAAATTTCAGTCGCGACAGTTGACTGAAATCTCATGAAATCAGTACGGAATCGCATTTCAAAGTTACCGTACTTGGCAGCTTCACAGGGCGAAATCATTCGCGAAGCAAATGCGAGTTTCCAAGAGTGCCGACCTTCGCAGTTTCGACCTTCACTGACGCGCCACGAGAGTCAAGGAGTTGTTCTCGTCCACCACGAAAAAGAGAAGAAAAATAACTCGAATGGAAAACTCGTTATCGAGTGCCGCGCGTTAAGCATCCTGCGCGACTTTCAGAGACACGTCGAAGTCTCACCTCACGGGAAATCACACGGCACCAAGTCGGCGCATCCGATCGCAATTAACAGACGAACTTTTAATGAAACCGAACGTTCGATCCGTCCGTTTTTTTTTCTTCTTTCCTTTCTTTCTCGTAGCAAAGGCGTTAGTGCGAAAACGTGCGAATGGGAATTGTCGTCGCGCACACCATCACCATTCCCCAGAAAATTAACAGTAATCAAAGGTATCTTCTGAATAGATTATCGGAAATATTATTGTCATTATGGTATTCGCATTGCGAGAGGATTTGCTTTCAAACTGCGTATGTAATGTCTTGTTTATACGTAGGTACGGCAGATGTCGATTACTAAATCCTGATTAGTGCTAAGCCTATTAACGACTGCGATACTTGTGATAGATAGTACACGTGCGAATTAATTAACTCGCTATATATGCTAATCGCTAATTATCACACGCTGTAGATTGCGAGATTCCGCGCGGCATAACTGCACGATTTTATTTCACTAACGCGTGAGGAGGCGGGGACCTTTATTAACGTTATGGGGCTGTTAGGTGAATCGCAGACACATAAAAGTCAGTAAAGGCCGTACCCATAACCCGACCAGGGCACCAATTCCGCTTCCGCGTTCGCGAATAAAAAGCAGCATCAGATATCACTCGAACGCGAGATATCACTCGAACGTGTATTCCACCGACCCGAGTTGTAAAAATATGCCTCTCTTACGCTTCTTCGTAAAAGAAGCTCGTAAAACGAAGCAGTAACGCCGACTTAGCTCGCCTGCCTAGAATCCAATCGCATTCGATGCTTAAGAGAAACGTAATGGCAAGGAACACGGACAAAGAATAATAATTTATACCTTACGCACTTATTGTTTCACGCAGGATAATACAAGAAGAAACCAAAAGAAAAATTATCACGTTTAATAATCGTACAGGACTGTTGTAAATTCCTTGTCCTAAAATTCCATAACTTTTTCCTAATTCCAGACAAAATTTCATAATTTTTCCTGATGCTTGCACAAAAATAATATTTTTTTGTATTTTCATCCTGATTTTAAAAACCGTTAAATATTTTAATGAAAGCAATTTAACATAGCAAAGTACATCACTACTATATATTAATAATATTTGGCTGCTACCGCTTCCATTTAATTGTTGATAGAATTTCAAAACTGCATATAAAACTATATATAAGCATGATGTACTCATAGTAAACTTCTTTAAAACCAAAAATGTTTATTTTTATTTTTCAAAAAATTTTGCAAAATTTCCTATCTTCTCTCTAGTTTCCCCGTTTTCGATTTCTCTGACTTTCCCCTAATTTCTTTCCATTGTCTCCCGTCATAATAAGCAATATTACAAGAGAAGAATTTTCAACTTATATACATACTAATATACATACATATGAATACGTATTGATCTACCGAAATATGACTTCGAAAGCTTCCTCGCGATTCGATTAATACACAAAGGGGATCGCATCGAGTCTTTTGTTCATATTTGAGAACGGATCGAATCTCACGTCGGTACGGCCACCGAATGCGAAAAGCCCTGGTAGCCCCGTCGGTCGGCATGGCAACAGCTCCGAGCGTCCCAGCGTCGGGACGCTCGATACTAGACGACGGCGATGGCGGTGGCGGTGGCAGTGGCGGTGATGGTGGTGGCGGCGGCGGTGGCAGCGGTGGCGACGATGGCGGTGGTGATGGTGGTGGTGGTGGTGGCGGCGACGGCGACGGCGACGACGACGACGCCCAAATCCGAAAGGACGAGTGCGCGATGGGGTGTGGAAATTCGCCACCGTATATTTCAGATCGCGATTCGCACGCAATCGTCCCCTCCGGTGAATTTACCTCCCCCTGGACCCCGCATGCACGCGCGAAAAGTACGTGCATGGGCGCCGCGAGGTCTCGCAACGATGGCAACGACACGTTGCAAAACAATGTTGTGCGAAAATGACAGTTCGCGAACCGGAGTGTCGATTTTCAGCCTTCGCTCTGCGGCAAGCCGGTCAAATTGATTTCGATATAGCCGAGTAAAGGCGAGTAAAGAATCTACGAAATACTCTAACAATGGAAATATAATAATGTAGAAATCTAATATTATGTATATATATAAAGCTTAATTAACGTATCTCCTTACTTCAAAAATGACATGAACCGTTACATAAAAAATGTGATTTTCGAGTTGTTATTATGAATAAGTTTATAAGTGAACTGATTCTATCAATTCATCATTATTAAAAATAAAATGATTTAATTTCGTTTTAATTTAAAAAAAAATCGTCAAAATTATCAACAATTGAAAGAATGATTCTTTTTAAAAGTTGTGAAACGAAAATAACATTCAATTATATCTAATAAAAATATATTCTTTTTGCCATAATTACGTGATTAATCAATATTCTATGATAAATTAAAAACAATTTTTCCCATTTTCTAGGAAACTTTTACTTATTTTTTGAGTCGTGTCACTTTCAAAGCAAAGGTACGATATGTATAAAACTATTTTTTTTTTATAATATCTTATACATATATAAACATATCTTACAATTTTAAGATACGAAATAAAATTTAACATCTTGACCCCTCAGCGATCTCCGTAAAATTCCTTTTTTATGTTCCACATAATATCGCAGTAAATGTGTGCGTGAGAAATATTCATTTTTATCAGCACGTCGTTGGAGCGTAGATATTTTTAAAGCGTGTCAGAAAACCGACACAAAAGGTAAAAATAAGAGATATTCGCAAAGAAACAAAAATAAATAACATTTTAAATAAATCGTTCAAATCGATGAAAATTTGTCCATAGTAACAAGGTCTTTAAACTGACGTAGTTCGGTTAAATTTAAATCACGATTAATAACGAGAAACAGAAAAAGAGGAGAATAGAGTACGAGGTCGGTGTCCCCTGAATCGTCATATTTCGGTAAAAAATACGAATACCATCCGACAATGAACTGGATATTTTATCATTGTGCTCGGCGATATCAATCTGTTTATGAATACAGGTATATCTTTCGCGCATTTGCAAAATTAGTTTTCCCGGTTTGCACCGGCACGCATTTATTTCCTCGTCTCGTTCTTTCCTTCTCTATCCTCGTCACTCCTTCCGGTATCGTTACGAGAGTAAATTGAAGTCGCCGGCAGAGGAGAAATGTCGGTTCTTTCATCAAAATATGAGGCTCCTTCGTGGCTTACGATGAGAGCGATGCGTAGTTTTTCCCTCTCTTCTCCGCTTCCTTAGAAGGGATGAGACTTGATTACCCTCCTTGAAGGAGAAACCTTTCGTCTTTCACGACCGCGACCGTCTGCTTTCGATCACCTCATTTACATTAATAAAGTTTCTTACAAGACACGTGTGCTTCTAAAATAAGGACGTTAGATGAAAATACATTGTTACATTTATCCTCAACTTGTTCAGTCGTTCTGGAAGAAACTTTGAAGATTTGGGAGCTCATCAGATCTGCATAATTTTTTATACATACAATATTTCCATTTCCTGTATTTTTAATCTTTGAATCAGAATAAACTCTTAATAGAAGGTGAAAAAAAGTAAGCGTTCCGATCTGGCAGACTTTATGTAGGCGATAACCAAGAAATTGTCCGATAGAAATTTTCTTCTGTTGACCAACTGTCTGGTTATCGGTCGTGACGAAAAGAGTGAACTTCGACTAGGCCAATATTTGACGGGAAGACTGGTCGCAAGATTACAACCATTCACTGTTGAGAACGCCATAGAAATTCATGGAAACATTTCATATTAAAACGAAAATTAACATGTATTTATATTCTTTTATTAATTCCTCACGTCAAATAATAATAAAAATATTACTCAAAAAAATTATTAATATCGCTTAAAAGTTCTTCAACTTTTATATTTATGTTACATTTCTGATCAGGTCTTAATTGTAGTTAAGTAAGGTCTTAAATCGACAAAAAGATTATTATTTTTAGTTGTATTTGTGTGCTATATTTTATTCCTTCTTTTTATGGGAATCACATCAGAGGTTTTAATGGAAACGCAAAAAACGAACGATCGATCCGAAAGAAAACAAAATGATACATTTGCCGTTGACAACAGGTTCTCTAGATAATCCGTTTTAATCCGTACAACCTTCGAATGGCTTTCAGACACGTCCGGGAGAAGAGCCTTCGACAGTTCTGGCCGCACGCCAAGCACTCCGAGTCTGATTAGCTTGTAATTGCGTATTGTTTTCTCCAGTAAAGCAAGATCGAACCAAGCGATGAACAAGGAAAAGAACAGAATACAAAGGGGAACGAGATAATGTCAAGCTTCGAGTTCTTGAAATTTGCAAAAGATTGCTCTCCCCGGGTTAAGCTCCTCGACAGAGGACTACTTGCCTCTATAATGACGGAGGAAACCGCGAAATAGCAGAAGACAATTCAGTGACACTAGAATTATTCAGTTAGTTTAATTAAAATACTTCGGTTAGCACTCTATTTAGTTAACCCAACTATAATTCATCAAATTGAAAAATAAAATAAAATACTAATAATACATTCATCAGCAACATTAAGATAGTTACGAAAACCTATTATATTAAATGCCTTCTGTAAATTTAAATTCCATCTGTTCAATAAACAATAAAAATATTATGTTAAATCTTCTTTCTTTTGATCAAATGACACGTTTTCGATCGAAAGAAATCTAAAATCTGATGAAATGTAAGAGATTCAAGAATCTATGAGGTATCGAAGAATGTCTTATATTGATCGCCTTGACTTTGTAATGCGATCCTGTTAAATGCGAACGAGAACGACGAGCGAAATTGTGATGTGGAAAAGGCGGCCATCGGTATGCGTCTTTCACGTGCGAATCATCGAAGAGGTCGAGGGCCCATAGGTCCTTTGAACGCGGTCATGCACCTCTTTTGTGTCTCGTCACAATAAAGAGCCGTAGACCCTTCTTCAACTTCCTTTTCCATTTCTTTTTCTCGCCGGGGTTTTTTAACGGAATTTGAATCGATGAGTACGCACCGCGTTCGGGCGTGTTAAAAAGTGATCGTTAGAGTCCTAGCTCGTTAACTTTCCATCTTTCCCGACTTGTTAAGTGTCCCTTGAAATTTGGAGGAATCGTAGACGCGCGTTCGATGCCGTGTAACATTTGACGTTCGAGCTGTCGTACCTTTCGCTCGATATTAATCAATTCACGAATATTATGAGCGAGCCTTTTAAGGAAACTTCGCTTCATCACCAAAACGAGGAAAGCAGTTTGCTCGCTTAATTTCCTCGATCGAAAGTTTGGCGCGATGGCTGCGGGAATTTACCTGGCAAACTTTTCTCCGTTCACAATCCGGAGATCTTTACGATAGGAGAATTTAAATACTTGGAAAAATTTTTCACAGAGTTTGACGGACGAAATCGGTGGCTTGAACATTACCATGAATGATGGCCGGAAAGCAACTCTCAGGGAAAAAAGTTAGGAGAATATAAGAAATCGCGCGTCGTCACTTTGGACGCTTTCAGGATGTCCGTGAAATTTCGTGAACAGAAGAGAAAAGTTCAGATCGATCAAAGCTTCCCGTTATTTCATCTCTATCGTGAAGTTGCGCGAATCTCAGGCTTTTCATTTGAGCTTTTCATTTCACCTGTCGCATTGCGTCTGACCGCTTCCAATGAAAACACATAACTTTAGACAAAATACGATTGACGACACGTAAGAACACCTTTCAGATGTCGATATGTCACACGACGCGTCCTACATCTTTGTTGTCACTGTGATTCCAACAAAAGCGAAAATTGAGCAAAGAGCATGAAAAGTACTTCGACCTGCACAAATAGCATCATTCCTCGTTATTCGAAATCTCGTTTTTAAGTAAATGCTGACGGAAGGAAAAATTTTGCCAATCCGCCATAACGGCAAATTCCATTTGCAAATATAGGAATCGCAAATTATTTGCAGGTGCAACAAATACAAAATATTTGTCAAATGTACAAATTTGTTTGCTACCAATTGCAAATATTAAACAAAGTTGACATTAAATTTTGTAATCCCTTTCACGTTCATAGCAAATCTTTTCCCTCCGTATTGCTACCAATTATAAAATACAAGTACATAAGCAAAAACAATGATTATGTTTGTATTGTAACACAGATAAATCGTCACTAGTTTTAAAAAATTATAATTTATACAAATAATAAATTAAATAATAAATTAAAAAATCTGTCAATTATTTATAAAAAAATTATTTATAGACATAAACCTTTTAACTTACAAAAAGATAATATTTAAATTTTTAAATATTTAAAAATCTTTTTAAAAATTCATCAACAAATTTTCATCTAATTTCCCGAATGTATTATCGCATAAGAAAGTTCTCTAAGAATTAACGTCATCGAGGCACAAGGAAGTTCCTTTTCAAGGTTACGCGCGCGTGAACGTGATATGATATTGCATCGAAATATATATATGGATGGCAGAACTCGAAGGACCGTGGGATGAATTTCATCGGAGCTATTAGGGATGAAATCGAACCGAGCAAACAGCACCGCAATGCTTTCTGCCGCATATGAAAACCGGTTCCGAATCAGGGACTGCGACCACTGTCGCAACGGTCTTACTCTCCCGGTGCATCGACGAAACTGTACGTGCACGCATCGTTGCATGTGCAACACTGTGACGTTGACGGGTTTACAGAAACAGCGGGGACAGAACGCGTCTTGTCGTACACGTGACGAAATCTTTTTCGCAACAGTACAAGATATTACATGTCGTATTCGTGTAGAAAGCGAATATCACGGAATCACGAATCCTTTTATGTAACTTTTAGCTAACGGAAAAATTCACATTAATAAGTTACATTAATACTAAGTAAAGTATATATTAAAAAATTATAGTAGTTAATAAGTTAAATTAGGATTCATATGAAAAAGTTAATATTTACTAGACTGATAGCCTATCGCCATGATTGAAAGGATAATTAAATATTTCCTAGATGATACGAGTAAATATGTTTCGGTCAGAATTTCAATCAAAAGTTTTGGAATTTCATATTCACTTCCTGTAGATCACAGAAGCGTTTAATTTAATTTAAAGCATCTAATAATTCTCTGTCTCTGTTGTTGTTCAAGTTATGCTTACGCATCATGGTCAGTGACATTCAATCATTCTGTCCTAAAATAAAATACGCATGCAACCAACGGTGGACACCTTGAACTTGCATGCCCCAACTCCATATATGGAGTTACAAAAAAAGAAAGAAAGGAAGGACTTTGCACTCAGAGCTGAAACGAAGAATGAAACAAAGTCTTTCCCTACGTAAGGTTGGCCTTAACCCTCTCACAGGTGTTTTCTCTCTTTCAAGGGGTGAGTCACGCAAGGCTAACCTCAAGCTCACGAAAGCTCCCCTTTGCACTTTCTGACCGCCATACTCTCCTTCTACACGCACGTACCATGTGATACTAATTAATACCACTCGGCAGCCCCGCAATGAAAGTCACGGCGACGCGATGGTCGGGCAAAGTTCGGGGAACGAACGAAGAATGAGTCGCACGGCCACACCCTGGAACATGCGGCGGCATTGTGCGTGAGGGTGTTGGAGACAATGTCATATTCACTTGGAAAAAGAGGGTCGTCTCACGCCGGGCGTCAGAAGAGATCTCTGAAGCACCTATATACGGGGGTCGCTTCATTGACAAAAACAACCGTTCAAGATCCGAGAAGCACTTCCCACTGCGTCAAGAGGAACACTGTAACATCTCTAAAAACCATAAATTTGAGCTGAAAATCCCAAACTGCTCTTCATGAAAGCTCTGAATAAAATAAGGGATTCGATCACCCATAGCATTCAAAACGAACGATAACATTTATCTTGTAAATTTCGTTTCATTATGATTAAAAAAATCTCACTTTAATTTATGATAAAAATATGGAGATTTTTTTGTATCATTTTATTATTTTATATTATTAATTTTAACTCACTAATATCGCGTATAAAATCATTATCTTAGAATTCATAAAATTAGCTAATGAGTTACACCCGCAGATAACTTGAGAGAAATTTGTAATTACACGAAGAATAACAGCTGGCAGACTAATTATTCGTGCGTCTTGGTGTGAGAGTCGAACTAATAAATTCCGAGCGACCGTCCACTTCAACTTGTTCGACTCGTTAACGTCGTTATCTACATAATTTACTCGCAATGCGACCGCGATAAGGGCGCGGTCCAGGAGCTAAAAATAAATGAACATGATATTTATTAACCGCCTAATGTTGTAATTCACACGACGATATAAATTTGTTTAATCGAGCTCCCTTCTCGCACGCGTGTTGCATCATTTTCATCTTCAATCCTCGACGTCGGTCGCGTTCGCTTTTAAGGTTTTACGCAATAAATAAGCAATGTAATGATGAGGAAAGGACTGAGTGTGAGAGAAATGATGGATCGAGAAAAAGAGGACGTGCGCGTACATTTCCTACAATTACGAGAGTAGTTCGAATAGTTCTCGACCTGACATAAAAATGACACCACAAATATCAAACTGCTATAATTTTACACAAGTTTAATTCTGCATAAAACTGTTAAAATTTCAGACAGTTGCGTTCATTAATTTTTTGTTTCGCGTAAAAACCAACTTTAAATTCCATGGCAATGCGATTCTTCAATTACAGAACACAAAATCGCACTTCGAATTGGTTTTGCAAGCACTATATTTCATATTTATTTTTATTTTTCCAGTGACTTTTTCTTCTTTCCAAATATGAAGAAATGGCTCGCAGGAAAAGATCCGATTCAAATGCTGAAATATAATCGATGAAACTAACGCTTACTTTAAAGATTAGAGAAAGCGTATTAAACGGACGGGACGATATAAAAAAAATTAGAATATCATTGGAATAAATATATTGAGCTAAAAGGGGATGTTAAAAAAATAAAAAAATAACCTGACAAAAATCATGTGTTTTCTTCATCGAGCTGAGAACTTTTCGCACTATCCTCGTATACGCGCAATCAATTTTTACACTCGGTGTCTTACGTCTTATAATTCTGGGTCCCCTATTTTTAAACTTTTTTCTTCAATCTTAACGAACGCGTCCCTGATACGGTTCTTTTTCCGCGACGAAATAACTCGCCGTAGGCAAGTATATCCGGGAAGTTTGGGCCATTGAACCGTGCTGCTGACGAACACAATGAGCGACCGAACACGGCCACTGACCGGTACTCGTATACCCGGGTCACCGATATCTCTCGTCCGACATGTTGTACGTTCCCGTAGGAAATTGGCCCAAGGGCCGTGACCACGTATCGACATTACGTCAAGTCGTACCACGTCGATCATACCATCGACATTATGAAATAATTAGCGACGTCAGCGCACAAGAGCGATACGATCGATCAGCAAACGGTTTTATCCAATCGCCATAATTTCTTGGGGTTCGTGAGGGGATATCCGGAACATACACGCACGCACCACTCCCATTAACATTTCGCGTCACGCGGAGAGCAGTCTGCAAAAAAGCACCGCACACGCAAATCCGAGCACACGACGACGCACTCGTGGAGGGAGACAAGGTGGTCGACCACGAGAAGCAGCGTCAAGATTTATCGGAGGAATATATATCAGATGGTCTCGTTGCTTTTATCCCGTGCAAAAATAACTACGTTCCATTTTTGGTAAAAAGCGTTATATATAAGTAAATTTTGTGAGAGACAAAGAATCAATAAAATCGTACAATTAAAACCAGTTATTAAATAAAACAAATAAATTAACAAATTAATTAACTACCTTTAAATTTGTCTGTTAAAATGGACCAAATAATAGCAAAGAGATGATATTATTCAATTTGAGAAATGTCATATCTCGATAATTCAGTAAAGTAAATAATTGAATTCATCTCTCGTTAAATAAAGACGACCGAGATTACCTGTGAAGAATTTTTAGTCGATTACTTCATCGACATTTGATTCATAATTTAACTTGTTTCAGTTTAATTATATTATTTTATTTTAATTATGTATTATATTTAATTATATTATTTTTTCACCGCGACATTCCGTTCACAGCAGATGTACGTCACTTTAAATTAATTTTGGTGGAATGTTAAGTAATACAATTGCATTGTGTGTCTCGACCCGCTTCTTTCTTTACCGATAAAGACGTGACAAATACCAAAGAAAGTTTAGACGCCTCGTGGACATAAGAATGCGTGAAGAGATAATTTAAGGGAATTAAGAGTTAATTGCTTTGAATTGAAAATTTCGCCGCCAATTAAGGCAGAATGAGTATATTACTAGATAGACTACTAAATAGAAAAATGTGTTAGCGCAGTTGAACCATGCGACGAAAAAGTCGCTTAATAATTGTGTCTTAGACAAATAATCTTTCTAGAACAAGAGTAATTAACAAGTCTATTTATGGTCGTATCCATTAACCAGCAGTACTTAGTGCGATGAGTTTATATAATCATGATACATATAAACGCATGATTATTAAAACGTCAACGTGTTGAAGAATGAATTATTAAGTATGGGAAAACTTTTTAACGCTAACTGCTCGAAAAATTTCAATCCGCATGCGATGCGCTTCCCGACGTGCAACAAATAAACCGGTTGGTGAGAGCAATAGGACTCTGCAACCAGCATGACCATGTCATAACATGCTCAACAATGTCATGTCGCTATTACGCATACAACAACGTTTGTACGCGGTTGCATACTACTTGTAATTCTTTAATGACTCCGGAATGCTGGGCCGTTCGAAGGGAGTGAAAGTCGCGGTTGAACGGCTAAAACTCGCGGTGGTACTCACGATGATTCGAAGGTTATTATCCTTGAGATGTTCCTCCCTCCCCCCTCTCTCTCTCACTCTATCTTTTTCTCTTCTTGTATTATATTTTTTGTGTTATACTTTATTTTATTTTTGCTAAATTCATTGTTTTTTTGTAACTCGTTTACTTTAATTTTTGTAATTTTTTCTTTTTTGTTTTCTATATCATCTTTACATTAATTTGTTCTTAGAGGGCACAGCTCTAGAACAATAACAAACTTTTTCTCTCTCTCTCTCTCTCTCTCTCTCTCTCTCTCTCTCTCTGCATCTACTACGCGGAGAAAAATGTAAAGTAACATGCATTAGAATTCTAGTAAATTTTTGGAATTGGACATAGGAACATTTACGTCAAAATTTACTTTACTTTTCTGGTCAAATCATCAGCAATCATCGTATAGCAATATTATAAGGTACTTTTTACATATTTCGTAAAATAAATCTATAAATTACCATATATCTTAGAAATTTACTTTAGAATTTACTTTATTGGTGAGTATTTTTTGCCTTAGTGCTGACAAAATTTATTTTATTGCAGGGCAAAAAATACAAGTATATAAAGTCTTGAGAGTTGTTCATGCTTACCTAAAAATTTCGAGAATATGATTTATTTTACTGTAAAATAATAATTACTTTGAATGGATTTACTATAATGTACTTTTTACCTTATCCTCCAGGATTTTTACTTTCAAACAAGTAAACTTTGTGAAAAATAGACAGAATATTTTTACTAGTCTTGTAAGATAAAAATTACTCAATCATTTTTCTTCGCGTAATGATACCAGATATACCACAAAACTGTTGTATAACCATCGAATAAATTCAAATAATAATTGTCTAAATATTGTATCTATTATTTAATTAGAGAAAGAATAACTGCCAAACTCGCTCGAAGGATAATAAATAAGATGCAGCAACTGTCCGATTCATCAAGGACATTAATGTCGACAACGAGACGATACAAGCTATAAATATCTAGAATTCTTTCCATGAGAGCACAGAACCTTCAGTCCATCCCGCGCTATGGAGAATGCATGTTTTCAACTGTCCAAGCGATACGACCGCATCCATCACTCGCGGTGATAAACGACTGCGAGAACAGGATGCAAAAATGATATGCCGATAGTCTGCCGATAAAGCAAAAAGTACCGTAAGACGCGCGGAGTCTATAAATAACGTAACAACGCTAATGAAGTCCCGTCATTATACCATCTCCAATCGGAAGGGTCTTCAACATCTAGGTTCTTACTTTCGTCAAACCGACTGATAAAGCGGGAGAATAACTCCGAATAATAACGCGAGTAGTGCTACAACGACATTACGTCGGATAGTAATCGAATAAATTTTTAACAATACCACAACTTATAGTCAGTCAACTGATCCGACGATAAAATTATCATGCTTGTTTAATATCGGGCAAAGAGCCATTGTCTATCGGGATGAGCTGCTGGTCGAAGCTGGAGGCTGCGACAAGGAATCAGGCTGGTTGGCTGGTAGGCTAGCAGGCAGGCAAGCAGGCAGGCAGGCAGGCAGACAAGCAGGCAGGCAAGCAACCGGCGGGGATAATTTAACCACGCGCGGCGAAGAGCCGGTTTTCCACGACGGCCTATCACGAAAGTTGCGCGCGAGGAGGTACGACGAACCGGAGGGATGAGTCACGGCTGTTCTTCTCTCTTCCCACTCTCTTTCTGTCGCGTCGAGGTCGTGGCGACGAAGAAAGGGAAGGAAGGGAGACCACGCACGCGAATGCGGCTGAACTGCAGACTGTAAAGGAAGACGAAGAGGAAGGTGGTGAAGGAAACGAAAGGATCAGCCGTCGCGAGATCTTACGGCTACATGCTTCACTTACGTGAGACTATGTACTCGAGAGGGCAAGATAAGACGGGAAGCTGCAGAGAGCGAGGAAAAAAAAAATTGCGAGAGAAACGGGAAGAAAAGCGAGAGCTGGAGTCGCTATTTATTATGCATCTGCCGGCAAACGAATCGCAGCTGCCTGCTTGCGTTGACCGGAAAGAACTATGATGATTCATTGCTGCCTCAGGATAATTATCCCAGTATGCTTTTCAGAACGTGACTTCAGCAGGTGGATGCAAGCGAAGTACGTTGTTGCTTTCATTCTTATCGACGCTCTTATTTCTACCAATGGAGAACTTTAATCTCGGTTTAATTTACTTTTTATCTTTCTGAAGAACTAGGAAGAGATAAAAGGTAAATTAAACCGAGATTAAAGTTCATTTATGTTGGTAGAAATGATATTAGTATTCAATCTCTAAATGTACACAATCTAACGCAAAATTTTCTCAGAAAGAAATGTGTGAGCTACACACAGAAGAAACGATTTTGCTAAAGTATCTAAAAATTTAGCTGGATACAGATTTAAAAATAAGTTTGTTGGACTAATAATTATGCGAAAATCTCAAGCGCGATGAGCAATGTTATAAAAAATTTTAACATTCTAACAATTAGTTTGAGAGTCCTACATACATAACTATTTTGATGATCCAACAATTATTTCCACGTCTATATCTACTCTCTAAATGCTTTGGAAAAAATCTCATTCCAAAGAGTGAAAATTAAGTCTTAAAAAGGAGTGGTTCAATTTTCAAAGTGTGAGACTTTACTCTTCAGAGAAAGATTCATTCTAAAAGTTTTAGAGAGTAGTAGCTAAATCTTTAGATATTTCAACAAAACCATCCTTCCTGTGTAAACAAAATTGCTACAGCTATGTTTGTTGTTATCACACTATGTTATGAGAAAAACTTAATTATTCATATATTATTACAATATTACGTCGTTAATTTTCCAAGAATCGATCGTCCAATTGAAGCTTCCGAGACTCGGTGCATCCTTATGACGCGAGGTATCGCGCGATCACAATATAATCGCACTGATCAAGGTATAAAGCGCGCGTAACGTGGAATAGCTTGTTAAGCCGCAACGACGAAGATTAATAATAACATCTACAAAATGAGCTCCATCATTCACGGAGCTCGTGAAAGGCCGTCGCGTCCTTGTAATGGCTGCGCCGTCAGCGTCACGAGATATAACGTGTAGCTGCATAATACTTCATCATTTCCCTGAGCGACAATGATACGACACCGGGGAAATGGCCCTCGTCCTGTCGATAAATATGAGAACCGAGAAATCATGAGGGATACTAACAAAACTTTATTAACGCGGACGCAAAGCGCTAAGATGATCGTTTCTACCAAATAAATCTCTGATAATCGCGAGCACCTTCCAGATTTATCGGACGCTCCGGAGTCAATTAAGCACCGAAAGCCCTCGATTCTGTTCAGTGACGTTAGCAGTCTCTAGGTTAACCTAGAGACCCTATAACAGAATTTGGCTACAAACTTTTGATTAGCACAAAACAAACTGTTGTTTTTATCAGTTTCAGTACGTAAGAATGAGACAGAATACTCTCTAAATTTTTCAGAATGAAATCTCACTTCAAAATTTTGAAAGAGAGTAGCTGAATTTTCAATCTTTAATTTCACTCATCAGAGTGACAATTCACTCTAAAAATTTTAGAGAATACATATAAAAAGAGACAGTATATATTATTCTTCTTTTCACTCTTGCTTGAAATTTTTCCTAATCAAATTATTGTAGGATCTTTAGGCTAACTTAAGCTATGTATAGGGAAATTTAGAGAAAGATTTTTAAAAACATTTTTTTTAAACTGTCAGTTTTTACCAGATGCGAATAATTAAAAAACTATCAACGAATGTGTGCGAATTCAATAATTACAACAGAATACAGAATTTGATTAATTTAGATTAAGTTACATTGAGACTTGGGTAAGGAGAGCAACGATTTAATTGCATAGGGATGTCATGAGTCCTAATCCGTTCCTAATCCCGTGATGGCTATCGCGTGGCCGTTCGCGATTAGGTATCTTCGTGCGGCGCACGCGGATCGCGGCACGAACTTCAAGGGAAACACGAAGTGCTACGCTTGATCAAACATAGGCCGTTATTGGTCGAGACTTTTTCGACACAGCTGGCTGGTCGATTATTCGGTCGCGGCGATTATGCAGCCGGCAAAAGATCGAGGAAGTCGGAACGGGGTCGCGGCGATTCATTGCCGCTCGTAAAGCCGATCGCTCTGTTTTTCCCCGCGTTACGATTGTGCACCTACGCTGCCTTGTCCTGGAACTTGTTCAGGCGCTGCGATATGTATGTATTTCACGAGAATTGTTGGATGAACGCAAAAAAACAATTTTATTTGCAGTAATGCCTCATGCTATCGAAGCGCATTGCGTAACGCGTCGGGATCGTCGCGCGGGTTTTATTTGTCGTTGCGTCGATAACAAGAAATGGCAATATCGACAAAATTAAAAACTTGCGACTTTTTCGAGAATAAACGCAAATGATATCAAAAAGCGGAGTAATTAGCTCGAGCTGAAAATTGAACTCGATACGAGAGCGTGATAATTGTTTAGCGCGAAAACGCACAATCGGTGTTATGAAATTTAGTTAAGAGGTAAAATTATCCAATTATTTGTTACTGAGAGATATAAATTATGCATATTGTTTTTTCAATTACGAGTATTCGGCAGAAACGTTTCCAAACAAACATTGGATAATTGAAAAATACATACAGGCAAATATAACATCTCGTTCTCCCGAAAGCGAGAGGTAACGAATTTTGCAATCGTACCGAAATAACGTTAAAAACAGATCCTATGTTTATTTTGAGAAGCGCAGTGTTTT
This sequence comes from Acromyrmex echinatior, assembly GCF_024713525.1. Classification (NCBI taxonomy): domain Eukaryota; kingdom Metazoa; phylum Arthropoda; class Insecta; order Hymenoptera; family Formicidae; genus Acromyrmex; species Acromyrmex echinatior. The sequence continues at coordinate 10,315,319 of NC_141865.1, read as the reverse complement.
AGCAAAGCAAGTTCTTGTCACTCCATCAATTGGAGCAACAATATATTCTTGTAGAATGCTCTTTCGCGACTCACCTCTGCGAGTGGCTCTTCCTTGGTGACGTCTCCATTCTTGGGCGTTTCATCGCGGCTCGGCTTAGTCTTGTCCTTCTTGCTGAAGCTGATCGACCTGAAGGACCACTTTTTCTTCTAGAAAAACGAGGAGACATGTCTGATAGCAATCGGCAATCGCATGTAATTATTAGCATCACATTTCGTAGAAGGAAAGCTTCTAAATTAACATGAACAATTGATGATACGTGAATATGTTTCGATATCCTATCGTGATATGAGGAAAATTGATGTATTTTATCAAGCACGGATTTAATTAAGTCTGGATCGGCGAGCGCAGATGCAAGTCGACCTTACCTTTTCCTTCTTTTTGGCTTCCTTATTGTCTGGAGAAGTGGCAGTGTTCGGACTGGCAGGGGTGGCCTCTGTGGGCGTCGTGACCTCCGCAACCTCCGCAGGAGAGTCTCCTCCAGCCGATTCTTGCTTCGTCTCCTCAGCTTTTACTTCTTCTTGCGGTTGCTGAAAACAAAGATAAAGTTTTCTTCAAATTTCATTTTCTTCTGAGATGTAAAGAGACCGTAAACACTCAATATTCACCGAGAGAAAGATTTCTTTAACTCAAAGAAACATTTCTTTAAATCGAAGAAACTTTCCTCTGGGTGTTATTGTATATTATTCTGTACGATATTATTGAGATACTCTCTTTAAACAAAATATACTATCTAAAGACTCAATATAGCCCTTAGAGTCATAAATATTAACGATCAATAAACATCGTGTAATGATATTGAATATCTATTCGGATCGGTTTACATTAATACTTTGCAAATAATGGATGATTTTGACTCAAGCGATAAAAATACTTTTGACGTATAATAGATACATAAATATGTATCACGATTGAGCAAATATAAATCATCTGAATTCTCAGAAATCAGTGATATGAATCATCACAAATAGTATTTTATCCTGGTATAGAATTTCCTTAAGGCATGGAGAACATAAACGAGAAAAGAGAATCATAAAAATAAACGATATCGTACGTAAGATATACTCCCACGTCGTAAATCTTATATCGTAAATCGATACCTTATAAAGCTGCAATGTACGACTTTTCGCGGTAATACTTCCGAGTCCTACCATTTTGCGAAATGATAGCGCTCGAGCATCAACCGATAGCTGCTTTCAACACGGCTCTTCACAACACGCGATATATTTAAAGTCGTTAAAAAGAGAGAGAGACCCAGGCATTTTCCATGTCATTCTAAAATCACGTATCTCATTAACAACTTTATTACTTCGCTTTATTACGCTATCATTAGCAAAACATCGAATGTAAATTACATTACCGAGAAGCTTTGACGACAACATAATTATATATAATCATCAGAAAGCTGATTAAAAATTGAGCTTAATTTTTCGTAAATTTAAATTAAGAGTTTAAAATTAATATCATAGAAACACAAATTATCTCGATTCTTCGCTAATTTGCCAAAATTTAAATCTTATCAATTTGCACGAAAATGTAGAAGCTACACGACATCGAAAAGCTCATTATCTCATTTCCCACATATAGTTAGTTAAAACTGATTACACAGACAGGCTTTTCGCCCACGAGTGTATACGTTTCCGTGATGATACTTGTATAGTCGTCGAAAGTTTCTCATCTTGCGCCCGGAAGTACCGCCACTCCAAAATGAAGTCGCTTAACTCTTTCCCATCGTACCCCGAGGCCCATCACTTATAAATAATATCAAACTTCCGTGAACGGGGTTAGTTTTCCCGGAAAGTGCACAATGCACAACGAGCTGTACGACATGAGAAGCACCACCTTTGTCCCGGTCCTAAAAGACCCTTGACAATCTCTCTGGTATGCAGCTTACTAAACTAGCCAAGAAAACTGCAGTCGAGAGCTTGTCGGCTCGTCTTTATGCAAAGAAAGTTCGTTAGAGTCAATTAGATTTCGAGTGTCAAGCCCTGAAGCCTCAGAATTTCTAAGCTTCCCATAGAAATAATTGCATACTTCAAATCCAGTTACAAGACAAAGCCAATAAAGATTAGAAGATTCATCGGATAATTATGCTTCCATTGACAAATAAATTATAAACAACTTATCGCTAAATATAGATACAGTTTTTTTTAATCTAAAGTTATTCTCTTAGAACCGCCGATAATATCGCAAGAATGGTCGAAGATGCCAATTTAATTTTTTTTATTTTCAGTTAGTAAAGTTATTTTGATATTATTTATGTCATTAGAATTACTTCTATTATATTCACATATTTTCAATTCTGTACTGTATAATATAAAAAAAAAGTTAAAATAATTAGCGGAGTCAAAATGATACAATCGGTAATTTTAGTTTTAAAAACAGCATAAAAACTATCCAGCAAATTTGCAAAAAAATTCTAAAGAGATTATAAAGCAAAGAAAATCACGACAATGCGATTGTTAATTGAACAAAGAATGTAATTACGATTCACGATGTAAGGCAGACGGACAGAATAATGCTTCGTTAAAGACGCTTCTTAGAAATTGGCTGAAAGACAAAATATCTGTATTTCTTTCTCTGAATTGGCGATTCGTCTTATCATCCGTGTTTCCATAAACTAAACTATTTCATAACACACAAAATTATTTTTTTTTTGCAATCGCGCGTTTTATCATATCTCTTGCAATAGTTTTTTTTGTCGTGAAATGTCATTCTAAAAGCGGACGACTGTTATTTGCCAGATAAGACTTTCATTATTTAGCTATTTCTATTTTTCATTTCCAATTCGTGATCGATAAAATCGGTAGCCGCGACGATAAATATTGTCCGAGTCGAATGAAACAACCGTGAATGGCGTTTCGCAAGTCGTAGCAGGTGACTGGTCGATTGTACAAATAACCAGTTACTTTATTATCAATGCAATACGCGAGAACAATTCCACACGTTTATTCGAGATATGCAAACACGCACGTACGATGTGATAAAACAACGCAACGGCCGATCAAGCGACGTTCCACGACGTCGTTTAAGAACGATATAAATCTGACGTGGGCGTAGGATGGCGGATTTCCTGATTTACAACGGACTTGTGCGAGGCACGACGTACCGTCACATTCGATTACAAGTAACGCGTCTGCAAAACGCCGTTCCTCTCTCTTTCTCTTCTCGCCATCGCCATCTCTTCCGCCACGACAGCGAGATGAGGCGAATCTCCTCAGACGCGTTTTACGCGCATTATATTATGTAAATATCGGCTTATTTCTGCATACACGAGACGATGTAGAGTCCCACGATATCCGGTAAAGGCGAGATATGAGCGAAGGTAGAGGAGAGAAAAAAAAAGAATGGACGAACGGAAAACGAGGTCCGAAAGGGACGAGGGACGCTGTATTTATTCTCTTCGACGTAAATGTCCTCTAAGCACAATGACACCGCACGAATATGTGACGACTAAGTACCGATGTATGTAATTGCAACACGTCGGGGATACACAAGTTTGCAGACACAATAAATAATCGACCGAAAGATAGAATAATGATCCGCGTTTTGCCATCGTTGGAAAATTTGTATTAAATGTAACATACTTCGCATATATCAAACGGAATTTATGTATTAATTTATGTATTAATTTGATAAACACAAAAGATAATACTGACAATTTGTAAGGAAATTATGAAAATATATTTTCGAGTAAAATTTAACACAAATTATTTAAGTGACATGTCATCATGTTAGTTAACATTTGAATATGTTAAAAAATTCAACACAAAATTTTAACACAAGGAATTGAGTGGATCGTTTCCAAAACAAACACGAAATGTTTTTCATTGTATGATTCTGTACATAAACAGAAGACGAAAATTAAAATCATAATAGAATGCAAGAGCAAATCGACTATTCTTCAAGCTGCGCTTCTCTAGTATAAATATCGCGCCTTAAGTATACAATATAAAACAAAGTCATACATTAATTCCGCGCGCAACTCGTATTATCAAAGACGCAGGCAAATAATAATAATGAGCGTCTCATCGAGAGGCCGATATATTGGAATTCGGAGGCCACACGAGTTTACCATTAATTAATATTCCAAAGATACGCGACGCGAGCAACCTTGCGTGGATAAAGACGCCGGATTGTTGTGCAGTCGATCGCACAATATTGGAATACGAAGGAATCCACGGGACGCAGCGGGGTTGAAATGAAGGCCGAGAGATTTCCACAATAAATTCCTCGATGCTACATACGTGCGTATATGAATACGCACCATCTGTCCTGCGTACACAGATTCTATAACGAATGCCCAAGTGTTGAGTAATCGTCACGATCGACGTACGCGAATCGGCGTTTTACTTTGACTAGGCGATACCGCCCGCCGTGAAAACGACGTGGTCACGTAAAACGAGAAATTACACGCAACGGAGCAGTTAAATTTAACCATTAAAATACTCGGTTATGGATTTACTGCGTTTTAAACGAGAATCCACGTCTCACTACGGACCGTTAAAGGAGATAGCGATGTTCGCTGGACGAAGAAAATTCGCAGGAATTCAGGCGGGTCAGAGCCGCAATTAGTGGCATCGAACCAAATGAGTCGTGTTAATTAATAAAGCGTGTTCGTCTTGAACCGTACAAGCTACACGCACGATGATTCATCAACGAAACGCGCGGCGCTGAGATATCATATGTTCGCGCGGCATTAATTATACTTCGCTTAATTTCCATACGATACCGTAGGGCTGATTCATCGTTCGAGGAGGAGATCAATAGGCGGATCGATATCTTTTTGCCGTATACGTTAATCGTATATAACATATCTTTATATCGGTATATAATCGATAAGTTAATTATAGAAATCAAAAAGATTCGTGAATCTCACGAGATACACCCTACAATTTAACTTGTCAACCGTAGAGCAGTAAATCAATCATTAATAATAAAATTTCTGCCTATTAGTATCTCGTATTGTTTGAATCAATAATAACAGACTCAGTTTCAATCAAATTATATTTTAAATAAAAGATACTTAAGATCCAAAATTATATTTCCGTTTTCTTTTCAAAAGATGATAACTATCATATACAAAATTATTTTTTATCAAATATTGTGCGTATATTTAAAAAAAAGAGAGGATATAATAAGTATAGGATAAGCCACGGAAACTTGACAATTTTTAAATGAAATAACAATATAAAATTACTTAATATTAATTTTTGTTATATAATAACAGGAAATAGAATATCATTTAATATATCTGAGTATACTTGAGTAATTATTCAGCAGATAAAACATTTGAGTGAGCACTCGGTGATTCTTTATTATAAGAGGTTTTCACACTTAGAGTGAAAAACTAAAGAACCAATCATATTAAAGAATCAGTAAATACTCACTGAGCTGTTTTGTTTGATAAAGTCAGTCATTACTTAAATATACTCAGATGTACTTCAATGACATTATATTTCCAACACGAAAAAAAAGTCTGGTTGCATTAATTAAAATTCTATTTAAAACCAGACAATCAGAATTTTCTAAGTTAATCTATTATAATTTTAGAGCCAATTTCAGATAACAACTATAAAACTAGTTTATTATAATCTTAAAAAGTGTACTAGTTTTCACGAATACGAAATACCTTTCGACTTACTTAATCCTCCTCAGCCAAACGCAAACAGTTAAATAATATAATATAATATAAAATATTCTTATAATAAAGTCAATATAATAGATAAAATTAAATTTGCTTTGCAAAATAGAGCTTGACATTTTTGATTATTATAATTTTAATCAAGATAACCAGAATTCTGATTGATATGATCAAAATTTTCTGATTAGTCATATTTTCTACCAGAAATTTTTTAAGTGTTGTATAAGTATAGTATTATATAATAAACAAGAAATTAATATTTAAATTATACTTCATATTATTTTTAATATATTCATATATTATTTTAAATATACTTCGTATATTTTAATTATACTTCATATTAAAAAATAATTAAATTCTTATATATATATATATATATATATATATATATCTCTCTCTCTTTGCGCACGATAGAATTTTTATCGCGCGACCAGGCGTGGTCTCATCAGCGCAACAACAATAAGTGAATCATGGCCAAGGTTGCAATCCACACCTTGCTCGTTATAATCCCTTACAGATTCAAGCATTCTGTCGTACACGCACGATGCATTTTATTTCGCGAATACACACGATCGTATCGTGAATTTTTCATTCAAAAAAGGCCAAGAAGGCCATCACGCATGTTGAAGTCGATGTTGTACCAGCACGATATTAAGGGCAGGTGTTCGGCAAAACGAACGGGTTGACTCTTAAGCAGATCACAAGTGCACCTGCCTGGGGATTTTAGTAAGATTGCGAATTCTACGTCGCCAGACGTACAGAGACGCCAGGGAAAAGCGATGAATATTCATGAGACGCGAGTATAATGCATGTCTTGCATGTCACACAAACGTGCTGCTTAAGCACGACGAATTCGAACGCGATTCGCGATCTGTCGTAACACGCTCATAACAATGTCCTTTAACAGCCGATATGTGTTCGACAGCGACTGGTGTGCGCGAATAAATCAGTAAACCGAAGTAAACCGTGATGACGTTACGTTAATGAGATTGACATATTTAAATCCGAATGTAGGTTAAGCAGTAATGACAGCAATGAAAGAGACACGGCAAACCAGACACAGGAATTGGAAAAGAGAAACTTCTCGAGAATACTTTATTTACAACGGATCACTTTTATATGACATTCTCTTTATACCGCATTTATGCAAACCATTAATGGAATCTTTTTTGCAGTGCAAAAACGAAAAAAACTCATGGAACAGAACACACACTGAGAGAAATTTTAGTATATAAAATTTTTTAATTGCAATGTGTGCAATTTATGTTGTTGATACGTGACTTACAAAAACTTTTTTACTTTGTAATTAAAAAATTTCGTTGTGCTAATCATTTGGTACGAATAATTAAATTTTATTTTGATTAAATAAATAAAATTTTTTAATTAAAAGATAAGAAAATTTTTGTAAGTCGCATATCAACGAAATAAATGATAATTCATATCAAACATTTCTTTCGGTGCTTTCGCGGGACGCGATGTAACGGATGAGAGAATCTCGCGCGGTTTTTGGTGTCGAACGAACATGAACCATCGATCGAGATAATCGCGCGAAATAGTAACGAGAGGGAGGAAAGGAGGCAGTGAGATAGAGAAGATTTATTCATCTGGGACAGTTAGGTATGCCTCAATAAGAAAAGATATACATGAAGCTGGTACATGAGCCACGATTACAGTTAGTCACGGGAACCGGCGAGTGTGCACTTGAACGGTGGAGTTAAACGGTATTTCCTCGTTTTTTGTCAAAAAATTCAACGAACATCACGAAGCGCGAGCTACCCGATTCACGGTCGATGTGTCACGTCGAGACGCTAATCTTCGCTGCTTCATCAGACGTAGCTCTTGATATTCATTATTCAAATGACAGGCACTGGCGATAACGCTCGAATCGGGAAGCGATGCAACGCAACGCAATGTAATGAGATTTCGATTATCGAACAGATAATCGAAATACTCGCTGTCGTTTCGCGAGGAAATGATTGATACGCGAGAAACAAGTGGATTCATGTTCGATAAAACGATAACGGGGTAGTATGACTCAGCGTAGCGTATCAAACTGATTTTTCACCCAATCTCTACGAAACGTACTAGAAAATACGTATATATCAACGTAACAAAATCTTATTGCTGAAGAAATTTAATATTGATTACTTAAACGAGGAAAATGAAATGAATAGTAATAACATGCGGAGAGAATATTGCCGAATAAAAAACATTTCGTATTTGTGTTGGAAACGGTCCATGCGAGTTCTAGTTAAACTTTTGTGTTGAATTTTTTACCATGTTCGAGTGTTAATTTAATTAAGTTATTTAAACAGTTTGCGTTAAATTAATATTCAACGTTTTTTTAGCGTTAAAAGAACACAATTCATGAGTGAGTGAGCAAACAATATAAAAATGTGTTTTAAAACATAAATTGTAAGATAAATAAATAAAATATGTATTATAATTGAATATATACGTAAATGTTAATTTTTATTGGAAAAAAATGCTTTCATAGTTTATTTACAAACTGTGTCAGCATTATCTTTTTTGTGTTTATTTTTTAAATAATATTTATCACGAATGTACCGATTATCTTCTAACATATTCATTTTATGTTAAATTAAATATATAAATTTGAGTGGACCGTTTGGAACGCTTGAAATATGTTAAATTTAACACAAATTTTCCAACGGTGATTTATTCGTAGAACTAAGATCGTTTTGAACCAAAATTTTTACACCACTTGCAAGTCGGAATGTCTTTATGGCGAAGAAAAGGTGCTCGCTCGAGTAATCGAGATAAGTGACGCCTTAAACCGGCGCGAAATGGTAGAAAACGAGAGATCGAAAGAGGAGCAAGAACTTGCCGAAGGGAAATGAAAAGAAGGAGAGGGTGGTGTGCTCTCTCTCGCGTGTCATCATATCTGGTGCATGACAGCTGCCGCTAGTCTTGCTCAATCGGGGAAATATCAAGTTTCGTTTATAAGCGGGAAATGTATTTCGAGATATAAACCGCTGTACGCTTATGAGATCCGAATTGAGAAAAGAGAGAGAAAAAGAGAGAAAAAGAGACATGAAAACTTGGCACGGCAGAATTGATATCCTGCAAAATATCGCTACGAATTTTTTGAGTAGAGCTACTTCAGTTGGGAAAGTTTGAAAAAGTAAATTACGGAAAAGTTCATTTCAGTTTGGATAAAATGAAAAAATTACGAATCTATAAATAACTTAAAATAAAAATATAATGAAAATAATAAGAGTATTTTTAAGCAAACATTTTTTTTAAATTTGAAGTTCCAAAATGATAAATGAATCGTAATGTATATAATATATATCAATTATAATGAAATCAAATGTAATTGGAAAACTTAGTTCAAAGTAGAGGAACACCTAGAGAAAAGTTTCTTCGATTTAAAAAAATGTTTCTTTGCTATACACGGTTAAAGAAAAAATTTCTTTAATTTGAATCATCATCATTTCTTTAATTTAAATATTATTTTTTGAAAACAAATAAAAATATTCGATTTAAAGAAATTATGTTCAAATCGAAGAAATTTCTTTATAGCAAAGAAACATTTCTTTAAATCGAAGAAACCTTTCTCTGGGTGAATGAAATTTCAAACACACTGAAAGAAAACTTGGATATGACCTGAATATGGCATAGCATTTTTAATTAATTGCAGCAGTCAATTTTTGGTTGCTGCAACCAAAAATTGATTACTGCAATCGAAAATTGGCTGCTGCAGCCAATTAAAAATGCTACGCCATATTTTACCATCTAATTTGTTGCAGCAGTCAATCTTTTCTTTCAGTGCATGAGCATGAACACAAATTCATCCGTGTTGCTCTGATCTCTGTAATGTTAACGCACTTTGCAAGCGCTAATCTATCAACGTGTAATATGGAATTAATGACACTGTACCAGTTTAGAACGCATCTTGTGTAACTCCATGATTATCAGCCATCAAGCCGATACGCGCGCTTGAGTGGTCATTGAAGCGATGCGATGATCCTGCGAAGAGGAACTGAATGCGCTGATTCTCGCGTTCATGAGTTATAACTCATGAGGTATACGGAGAGCAGGAAATCGATCGTTATCAAAGGTAGATCGTTCACGGGCTACTTCGAGACGAGATAGCATTTCGCCTAGGTCATACCCAGAATAGTCAACCCCGGACATCGTAAAAGCGACACTTGACGCATTCGCGCGCCGCACGAAGTCCAGCCTATACGCTCTTTTGTCGGGTGCCAAATAATTCCTGGGGGAACGTGACAAAGAGTAACGACAGGAACGAGGAAATTAAAAGGACTATAAAAAAGGCACACGTACTGTCGCAATAATCCACTAATTGCTAATGTAATCCACTAATTGCAATGTAATCTACTTTCTAGAGTTGCAATTTTCACCTAATAATGATGTTTTGTACTGTTTTAGTGATATATGTCTGCATCTGAAATTAAAAGAAAATATCGCTGGTGGTATATTAATACCGTTATTATAATTTCAGGAAATATTACGATATATTACATTGTACTGAAATAATTTGACAATTGAATATATCGATGCATTATTCTTAATTACTTCACATGATATTTTTTATAATAAACACGTCGATAAATATAGCTAACGCGGTGCAAGAAGATGATATGGTGTCGTCGCATTGATTACTTTCGACGAATTGATTAAGATTAATGATTCATTAGCGCGTGCAACCTCCGTCAGATGAAATCTCAGTGAGATAAGCTTCGGAATACCTACGACTTTTACGAGCAAATGCGTGATTCAGCACGCGCCCATTGTAAACCGTTCACGTATAATCCGTACGAACGAGATCATTGAGAAGTGATCGATAATTGAGCGAGTGACTCACCGCAAAGCGATTCGAGAATGTCAGTAATCAAGCGAAAAGCGAGCGGAGAGAATGTGGCATTTAACGTGTCGATATTGAATTTGTCTCGCACTCGGGAAAAATAATTATACACGTGAAACGATCGAAATAGCGTAATCCAGAAATCTCGCGGTCTGCCTAGTGATAGGCAGACACTCGTATATAATTCAAGGCGGAAATTGTATCATTCAATCGTGTCAATAGTATGGTTTTCTCGAGCAAAATACTCGTTAATAACAAAAACGTGCGCTAATGCATTAATGTATGCCCCGTAATGAAAAATTATTGTTGTAAGAACTTCGAAGGCAAATATATGATTATGTCGCCTAGGCTGAAATCGAGGTAGTCACCTGCGCAAACAATTGACCCTAATACGGTTGACATGGTTTTAAGGCAATACGCACTCATATATCATGAACACTTTAATGTCAAACTCCATTCATTTTAGTTATCAATATTATCTTTAAATTGAATAATAAAAAAATGCTTAACTCATAACAGGAATATATTTTTGACGCTAAAAGAACATACTAAAGTTTTTGTTAAATAATTTTATTTTTTAAAAGAATTTTTCAAGTTTAGAACTAAAAAATAAGATTACGAAACATCAAAAAAATCGCTCCAAATTATCATTTTAAAATTACTCCGAATTATTATTTTCACCAGGACCTATATATTTCAGTTACGATAATTAAAAATACTCGAGCTCCAAAAAAATTTCTTAACAAAGCTCACTTTTCTTATTTTATTACAGAATATAATGTAAAAATTAATTTGTTATTCAATTTATAGGCCACAAATAAACATTAAAAATACGAGTAACACTTCATTATTTCGGTTTACGAAACAAATCGACGAACAATAAAAATGAATGATTATTGACAAGGACTTACTTGTTCCTTGTCCTTTTCGGTAGCCTCATCCTTGTCCTTTTCTTTATCCTCAGCGGACTCCGTGTGCGGTGCTATGCCGTTGGTGGTTGGCTTCGTGTCGGCCTCCTCGATCCTCTCCAGCTTGCCGTCGCCAGGTGCGGCCGCATCGCCGACGACGCCTCCTTCAGCGGGTATTCCCTCCTTCTTCGGCGTGGTCGTTATATCCACGGACCTCTTGCTCTGTCTCGCTCCCATGTTTGCTTTTTACCTTCTCGTGCCACCTGTCTTTATCTCACTCGCTTTCTGGGTGCCAGGTGGTGTCCACCTAAACCGTCCTGTAATCAGAGCAAAAGAGTCGATTACAATACTTTGCCCAATTTTTCAAAAACATGACGAAAAGTAAAACTAATATTTATAGCGTATACTGCGATAAAATTAAGATCGAAAGGAGAGACCGAGAGCAAGAGCTGACAAATCCGCGTTCGTTCGTGTTCTGCAATTTGACGCAGTTACACGCGTCGATCTGCACAGCGGTTTCGCCGCGGATAAGTTCATCCATCTCGTGAATACGTTGAGGAGCGGGAGTAACTTTCACCGTAGCCAGAGATACATCGAGGATCCTCTCAGCGAATTTACTCCGTGTTGAACGAGAATCTGGTTATAAAGACAAGCGAATCCGAAATATACAGCGATCGCGATTCGAAAACGACGTAACTTACATTCACCTGCGTCAGATTAATCTGATAAGAGAGATATATGTTTATCGATACGCAGCCGCGCCCTTCACAATTGATTGCGACTTTCGCGCAGGTGTGTTTCTCCCTGTTCCGTTTTTTTCTCTCGTTAAAAATTCGTTCGTACCTTACACGACAATGTAGAACGACTGGACAATAATGAGTCGTACGGAGACAGTTCAGAACACAAAGAACAGCGCAACGGAAAAGCTCTTTCATCAGGAAACAACTAAGCATTGTCTTACCCAAGAATTCGTTTCCATTATATGTATTCGGCTAAAATGCGAAAAAAGAAGCATGGAAAAATCAGTAAACGCGTGAAAGCATTCTCAATAATATCAAGCTATTATTTATACAAACAATATTTATGTACATATTATAACGTTACATATAACTGAGTATACGCTGTGCGATGGTTATAAATATCTAACGTTGATCTCGAGCTTATTATTTGCGACGTTTTCCCAATTTAGAACATTGAACTCATAAAGATGTCAAGTTCGGAAAATCCCGACGAATTATAGATCGCTTTTACTGCATTACTTGTGGCACTCCCCATTTTTTTATTTTTTGGTTAACTTGTGATTACACTAACTTGATAATGTAAAATAGTATGTTTCTAGCTATGGTTAGTCCATAAATTATACCCAGAAAAAGTTTCTTCAAGTCAGAAAAAATTTGTTAAATCAAAAAATTTGTACATTACTATACGGTTAAAGAAAAGTTCTTTGATTTAAACGTCATTTTTTGGAATAAAGTAAATTTTTATTTTTCTCAAAGGTATTTTCACTTTCATTTAAAAAGATTAACAGAAGAAACAATTTCTTCAGTTTAAACATAATTTTTCCCTGGAGGTGATGATTTTGTAGTGTGTGAATAAAAGTTTTTTTAAAGTTATCACTACACAAACAGTACAGTTGTTATCTAAAGATTAAACTAAATATAAAGCTGAAAATAATTTTATTAAATTGTCAAAATAATTTATGCTGAACGCTCAAGCTGGTTGTTAGAATAACACATTTTTTTACAGTTATTCATGTTTGAATTTCCTGTATAATTATTTTAATGGTCCAACAAAATTATTTTTAGATCTGTATCTAGTTTTTTAGATACATTTCCTTTTTTATGGAAACATCTAAAAATTTAATTACAGATCTAAAAATAATTTTGTTGAAACTTAAAATAATTATATAGGAAATTCAAACATAATGAGAGAAATGCTACAAAAAAAAATTTAATATGACGCAAAATCATTCTTTCCGTATACACAACCAGCAATTAGTGATTAGTCATAGCTAGAAAAACACAATTTTTACATTATCAGGTTAAGTAAGATTAAGTTTAAATACAAGTTAAAATAAAAAAATGAAAAATTGGGCCTCACTGTGTTACCTGTGACACTCGAAAAAGAACAGAAATACACGTTGTCGTCACGATTCTAATTATCCCCGGAAGAGGAGAAAAATAGCTTGTTGGAAGTGGTCGAGGAGAGCACAAGCGAGGATAACGGTATCGCGATGATGACTTCGCTAGTAACGAAAGCGGAAACGCGCGCGCTGTACCGAGGGAACGGCTGTGAAAAACTGGCACGACGAAGCGCGCTAAAAGCCAGGCTTACCTAGACCGCTCGTTTGTTGTGCGCGCGTTAACGCGCATTTAAACGACCACGTGGCTCGAGTGCTCACGCACGTATCGCCACCGTATGCGTACGCGCGAGCAGCTGACAGCCGTGATGCGTAACGCATCTGTGGTCGCGACGAACTTACGCGAGGTCATTCTTTGTGTGCCAATCGATAAGAAAACTCAAAAGAGAAAAACGGAAATGATAACTTTTGGGATTGTCCAAAGCAAATATATATGTACAAAGTGAATAAATTGAGCACATAAGAGAAATCTTCATTTGAATTTAAAATTCATTCGAATGAATTCTTTGATTTTTTTTTGAAATATCAAAATTTAAGGATTTTTTTATAGCAAAAAAATGCTTTATTAGATATTAATTCTCTTTGAAGTTGTAAATACTGAAAATAAATATTTTATTTAAAAACAATAATGTTATTCTTTTAAGCCGAGCCACTTTTATGGAAAAATGCTTCTCCTTTTTAAATTCTAAATATAACTTATTGTATTGATATAACATATTGTAAAAATAATTTAATTATTTCAATTAATTTTTAATTTAAATATTTAACATATTGTCATAAAAAATGTTTATAGAAAGAGGAAGAAGAGCTTTTGTGTCAATATAAAAACTAATTAAAATAATTTTCATATTAATAACAAAAATTTCTATAACATTTTTTTATAACAGTATGTTAAGTATTACGACTGATAATTAGAACTTAATATAAAATTAATTAAAATTATTTTAACTGACTTTTATGTTAATGACATAAAAATTCCAATAAACACTTTTTTATAATGATATATTAAATATTACAATTACAATTTAAAAAGGAGAGAAACATTTCTCCATAAAAATAATTTAAATAACATTATTCTTAAATAAACAGTTTATTTTTAGTCTTTGCAATTACGAATAAGAGTTAATATCTATTTTGATATTTAAAAAAAAAATCAAAAAATTCGTAAACAAAATTTTCTCTTACGTGCAATTTATTTATTTTGTATTATAAAATAATTAAATATTCTTTTTTATTCCTTGTAATAAATTATATGAGATGCATCTATATCTTATATATGTAAAATAGAGTAAGATAGGTTCTATATATAACGGCGACAAATAAAGAATAAACCAGTACATAAATGCTCTATCTACACTATTACATTTTTATTTCGATTTAAAATAGTTTTCTGTCACGCCGTGATCTATCTAATAATCTTTTGAACGTTTCTCCTCGACACTTCATGTTGATATTTAAAAAATTGATAGAACCAAGCTCGAAAAGTCAATAATCCTATCAACATGACGTATAAGTAACTCTCGCTTTTAGTCATATCTGTCGTGACGTTTCGTCATGATTATATATTTACTTATACTATCTATATTTCCACTTTCAGATCAATTTATCGACAAGCCCTGAATTTCGATTATGCGTCCATGGAAATCTTGTGAATGCGATACCAATAATGTTTGAATTTCCATCGCACAGTTTCTGGATCTTCGCCAAGAAAAAAAAAGTCTCATTAACGAGTACAATTCTCATCGCGCAACGCAAGGCGGAATTGGCTTTCTGCTTTCTAGAAGCGATTCGTTTCTCGAATGAATTCGTCCAGCGCATTCCTCGCGCTACACACGTCGCAGTTAAGTTACGCTGGACGAATGAAAGTCAGCGAGCGAACAGTTGCATTTAGCGCTAATTGAGCGACGAGAATATGTAAGTTGATTCCCTTTCGCGATTGGATTTCGTTTTGCGAAAACAACGAACTGCACGCGTCAATGTGAAGTGAAATCGCGAGTTGCGAAGCAACGACTATGCCGGCTATATCACTGTCACCGCATAACGCTATTTGTTTCAAGGTATCCTATTCACGGTGCATTGCACCTCGTATACGTAGCTATGCACTATGTATCGGCTGACACCATCACATGTCTAGAGTGCGTGACGGATACCGAGACGGAAACATGATGACACAATATTGTCATCTCCATGATAATTCCTCCTCTCAGCTTCGCTCGCATAATTTTTGACATTCCGTCATCACTCGATAACGTAATATAAAAACCCTCCCTGCATTAATTTTATGGAAAACCAACTAATTTCTGTCGTTTAAATGTTTCTGTATTTTTGAAAAAAGGGAGAAAAGTCAAGTGGTCAATTTAATCATTTACATATAGTAAAAGTCATAGAAAGTCTAAAAAAATGCATCGTCATAAAAAACCCCGCATTAATTACATGGAAAATTAGACCCTGATGAAATGTGTTAGTTCATATATAATGTAAATTATAATTATGTAGTAAATAAAAAAAAGATGCCACACACAAAACTCAATAGTGAATAATTTTCGAGCCTACTCGGAGAAAGAGAGTGGTAGCAACTATAAAAATGACAGCTATAAAAGTTTTGTATGTATAATTAAATACACACACACACACACACACACACACACACACACACACACACACACACACACACACAAATATATATAATTAAATAACTATTTTATAGTTATTACAACTATTAAATAATTTATTTCACCACATATATTAAATTATTCAGCTATGTACGCTGATTCTACTTATTACTTGTGTAGTTGATCATCACTATGCCTTTTTTCGAGTACAAAGATGCTCTATAAACACGAGTTTTACATCTTTGATACTGCAGTGAGAAAAAAAAAGTTCAATTAAATAAATTAATTTTTTTTATAGGAGAATGTATATGAATCAAACATATTTCTCCAACAAAAGAAATAAAGACAAGCTAATTTAATTTAATCAAATGAACAATTTCGTTCTCAGTGGATAGCAAAAACCATTCATTATTGAGTCTTGTGTCTTTTGTTCACATAAAAACTAACTCATTTCACGGAGATCCAATTTATCATAATTAATGCGGGGTTCTTCAACAAAATAGTCGAAAGACACTGAACATTTATTCAGTCTACAAGCACAAGTGGACTCCCACACAGAGATTATAAATAATAAATAACAATCTCTCGAAATGAATCTTCTTCATCGATAGGCAGAGTACGAGCCATTACTCGTCTTCGCTCCCGGAAATAATAGGACACAATGCCGCCCCTATGAACCAATGAATGGTATGTTCCCCTTCGACACAGCCAAACTTTCGGAACCAATTGCAGTAAGCTCGACACAAAAGCGCGCCACGTTGTCGAGAGGGATACGATAGTTGAGCCCGTTCCGCATCGTTTCATCTTTATTTCTTCCGGGATTACCGAATTAGTAGAATAATTTGCGTGACTTTACCGGGAATAAATAAGGACATCGACTTGCGATATACGCTCACCCTTCGCGTATTTATTTTATTCGCTTGCGAACCCCCGAGAATCGTACATTACACGCGAGATTTCTTGAAAGATTTCACATGCCGGAAAAATCATCGTCGAAGCATTCGTAAAAATAGAAAAAAAAAAGAAAACATAATTAGTCTGCTATATTAAGCAACGGCAGGAAGAGTCTTGACAAATATTTATGTTATCCCATATTGTACCACGTGGTTGCGTCGTTACGGTAAGAAATAGCATCGTACGCCCAAGAAGCAAGCACCATGATTACACATGTCGATTTACAAGGGGAGAACGTGGGAAATAGAAAATCTCTCCGAGAAATTATTATATTCAAATAAAAGAAATTATACTAAGAAGAGCTACGAGTCAAAACAAACAAATTTTAATGTACACGTGATACAGTTTAACATTACATAAAAGTAAAAACAAGATAAAAATATATCTACGTAAAACTCTCTATAAGTTTCTTCTCAGAAATTTCTCTCAATTTACGTTTTTTCTTTTATTAGATTTTACTTCGGTGTTGATACTTGCAATTTTTAAAAAAAATTATGTAATGCTATTAAGTTATGCATTAATATTAGAATTCGTGTTAGATTTTTAAAACACTGCCTTAAACATAATTTGATTCCGCCACATTTATACATGCTTTTTAAACAGGATAATATTTCTTTTTATAACAATTATTTTTATAAGCGTTTGAATGCGATCCAACATAATAATGTAAAAGCAATTTTGCGATTGAAAATAAAGGATGCATATAGTCATTACACAGACATTACATCAGAAGTAGTATTTTCAAGATGATCACAATCATATTTCTTTTATTGTGCCTGAGCCTGTTTCTTGTTTTTTTATTTATTTGAACAAAATTAACAATCGTTATTTTAGAGAGTTTTATGTAGATATATTTTTATCTTGTTTTTACTTTTATGTTATTTAATGTCAAGTGTACATTAAAATTTTGTTTGTTTGATTCGTAGCTTCTTAGTATAATTATATTCTTAGTATAATTTCTTTTATTTGAATTATTTGAGCCATACTTTATTATATATATTATATTCATTTTGTATGACAGCCGAGCTTCTCTTTTCATGGATAAAAATGTAAAGTATATAATATACGTTAGAATTTTGGTAATTTTGAAATTGGCAATTTAATGATAAATGAATAATTGTTATATAGCCATACTGTAAGGTACTTTCTACATTTTCTAAATTAAAAATTTTATACTATTCTTAATCTATAAATTACCATCTCGATAGAATTTAAGAATATTTTTTTATTTTAGCACTGACAAAATTTACTTTGCTGTACGTGTTTCCAGTTTTGAGAACAATATGATTTATGATAAAATAATCACTTCAATAATCACTTTTTATCCTGCACCTCCGATGTTTTTACTTTCAGATAAGTAAAGTTTATTATCGTTCGACAAAAATAGTCGAAATATTTTTACCAGTCTTGTAAGATAAAAATTACCTTAGTTATTTTTCTCCGTGTTTCTCTTCACTTCGCGTCGCGTTGATCATAATTCGAAGCGCGAATTTCCGGTGGGGTGGAGGAAGGTCACGGAGGCGTATCGCGGAGTTATATTTAGAGGCGGTGTGACATCGGCCAGGGCTTTGCATCGCGAGATAAACCCGTCGCCGATGCAGCGCGCCGAATAAGCGGCGCGTATCTGGAAAAACACGATCGTTGTTTGCGCGTGAAAGAACGAAACGCACTCGTGAATGCGTTTCTCTCTCGGCTCGAAGTTTCCCGCGATAAAAATAGTCTCGCGGCGGAGAAAGGAAATTCATCGCCGCGCGAAGAAAGAAAGAGAGACACGCTCTTCCGAGTCGATCTATGCAACGGAATCGATCTATACATGCTCTCTTACGTTATTTATTTTCTTTGTTTTGAATCTCTTTTTTTTTTCATTCTCCCTCTTTCTCACTCTGTCTCTCAAAGCTGCGCTTTGTCTTTCGTATTAATAACCTCGCGTACAGTTCTCGTCATCAGCGGCAACCATTTGTATCGTCCTCGGAGAGGAGCCATCGCGCAAAACTGGTAATGCGAGATGTCTTGCGTAAGAGTAACGATAATTGAACGAGGATATCTTTTCATATTTTAAAACTTCGCTGCGCAGGCATTTAAAAGCACGCTCGGTAAATTGCGAGCTATGTAATTATTATTAGACTCTTCAAGCAGTTGCATTGAGGCTCCATGGAAAAAATAAGAAATAACATGCATTAGAATTCTAGTAAATTTTATAAAATTTACAGATCCATGTAGGAACAGGCGTCTACTTATAACATTCATTTTACTTTCCTGATAAGTAAACGATCATTTTGTAGCTATAATGTGTGATACTTTTTACATTTCGTAAAGTAAATTTTATTATATGCTATCTACTGCAATTTGTTACTATTTCTTAATCTATAAATTACCATACATCTGAACAGAATTTATTTTATTGATGAATATTTTTTGCCTTAACGCTGATAAAATTTATTTTATTGCGCAGTAAAAAATACAAGTGCATACAAAAGTCTTGAAAGTTCTTCGTACTTGCAGTCTCGAGAATGGTATGATTTACTTTACTATAAGATAATAATCGCTTCAACGGATTTTACTACAATCGTAACGTACTTTTTACCTTACATCTCCAATATTTTTACTTTCAGGCAAATAAAGTTTATGATAAGTTCAGCAAAAATAGCCAGAATATTTTTACTAGTCTTGTAAAATTATTCAACCATTTTTCTCCATACATAAAGTAATTTTCCTAAGTACGTAGATATTCCGCTGCTTAGTCACTTGCGAACGACGCAACATATTTATAATGTCGAAGTTCCGTTGTATGGAATAATATTATTTATCTTGATCAAATACAGACTTTGTAATCAAACATTTATAAAACCATTTTCGCTGTCTCAATGACATGAAATATAAGTAAAACGAATACAACAAAAATACCTTGACATGCTTGACAAAAATTCACCAAATCAAATCTGACAACACTGTCGTAATAATTCTTCTATCACGCGTTCTCTTCTCAAATAAATAGTTTCGCGTTGCGAAATAGCGTTGCGCCTCGAGGCCACAAAGATGGAAATGCGCACGCGAGAAGGCGTGTTGAATATGCACTGAAAGTCGTTGCGATCGCCAGCGAATACGCGATACAAGATAGATTCCGCGATCTTTTCGCGCGTTTTCTATGATAAGTCAAAGATGTGGGGAAAAACGCGAAAACTATGAGATAATTGAAGCCGACAAACACATTAAATAAAGCCCAACATTGAATGAAAGTCAACGGATAAAAATTAGATAAAAATTGTGCAAAAGAATATGTATTAATAAAGATTAAATACAGATATTTCGATCCTTTGTTGGAATCATCTTCAACATAAATTATCGAATTAATACAAATTATTGTGCATACAACGAAATGTTGGCCTTCACAGGCTTCACTTAATGCGATGATTTATTTTATTTCGTCTTTGTCTTTACGTATTATTTCAACTTAAGCTGATTGTAAAAATGTTCTGGTTGTACATACAAACAAGAAATCTAATCGTATGAATCAGAAGTCTGGTTATCGTAATTGAATTTCTGATAATCTCAACTAGAACGTTTGATAGATTTAAGTGTCTGATTTGTAACCTTCTAGTTGAATCTACCTGAATTCCGGTTAATGCAACAAGACTTTTTTTTCCAGTGTACGAAAACGAAACAGCCTCCTATTTTTTCCTCGTCTTATCCGCTTCGTTCGAAGCGAACGAGCATCAGAGATATAATGAGCGCCGAGATTTCTTTCGGCCGTATCGCTCAATTGATTAATAAGCGCATTCAGAGGTCGATGCCGTCTATTAAAGCGTTAACAACGATATAACGACCACTGTCGACCCGCCGTTGTGTGAGAGAATTCCTCAGTCATGGCGATAACGCGAACGATAAGCGATGCACCGAGAAGAAAACGAACGGAACAAGTTATTATGGGACTATAATGAGACAACGACGACAAGAAACGGCCGGAAAATTGGATACCTCACGGCGATTTCAAGGTTACGCAGGTGCAGACATCGATGACTCGCGTATTCGTGCGTGGAGTTTTCTATTGGCGCTCGTTCTTCGTCTTCTTCGAATTCGCGCCTGTATCCTGATTTTTTTAACCTAACCTAACCTAACCTAACCTTAAAGACAGTGTCGGTGTCGTTATATTGTCGCCGGGCAGTTTTTTTTATCATGTAAGCCGATATTCATAGTTGATTTCTTAAGATACAAAGATGACTCTGCGATTAGCTTATGTTATCTTAGACTATTTTACTTGAAAGATAGTCTTAAATACAAGAATCGAAAACTATGAATATCTACTAGATATATAATAGAATATTTCGTTGAATATCTATATAATGACAACATAACGATACCGATACTATCTCGTTCAGGATGTATTACGCATTTCTTAATAAAATAAAAAGTTATATTAAAAAATTATCGATTTGTATATTATATTTGAAAGTAATACAAAAAGTTTATCTGCGATTTAGAACCAGAATAAAAAATTATTTCAATAAGACGTAAGTATGTTTTTAAAAAATAATTAAAATAACAAAATTTTCATCTAAACTACGAACAAAATTGTATCATTAAATATTAATGTTTGATTCATGTTGATCTTCTTGAACTGTTGCATATGTACATGACATTCATTTTCATACAAAAAGTCTAAATTTTCAATTCGAATCACTTTTTGCAGAAATTATAATCTGATAGATCCTTAAAGTACAATATAAAATTAGAATAATGGAATACTTTTCTCACTTCTCGCTATTATTAGCAAGACCTAATAAGTTTCGATCAAATTTCTAAATACTAGTCCAGGATTGCTACAGAAAATAAATTTTAAAATTCCCTTTTCCAGGTTTTCCAGATGAGAATGGAAAACTTTCCAATGTAAAATATGTACATTTTAACACATTTAAAGAGTTGCAGGAAAATCTAACCTATATTATTAAAAACAACGCAAAAAAGGCTTAGTAGCGTACTAAAATTTTAGGTGCAAATTCGAGCCAATAAAAAATAAATTAGTATTGGAAAAATGAATGCAGTTACACGAAAAAGGGCGATCAAATTAAAAATATTGAATAAAATATAAATTTTAATTATTTTATTAAAATCGTTTAAAGTGTGCAAGTTTTAAACATATTTCACTATAAGTATATATATTCAAATATAGGTAATATTAAAAAATTATAATAATTATCTGGAATAGGAACAGTTTAAGGAAAATGTGAATAAATTTCCAGACTTTTTTACAATTTCCCTGACTTTTCCCGGTTTTCCCGATTTTTCCAAGTCTGTGACAATCCTGTAGTCAAATACGCTTAATTTCTCTGATTCGGCAAACGATACGTTAAAAATTTTCGCGTCTCCCTATCATCGCACCGCAAGCAGCGAGCTAATCCTCGAGTATGAAGAAGGATATTCTATCTGTCAACGGTAAGACAAGAGATAACTCAAAATCGATGTTCGTCCGCAACCTGACTCAACACTTTACGTCACTGTCGCATCCGCTGACTCATCCGATGCTCCAAATGACACACGTATTTTTCGCGATAAACAAAAAATTCTCTTCTACGACACTGCGCGAGAGTGCGCTCGTCCCCTAATTCCCACGGGCACGAAATGCGTACAAGTGTGTGTGTGCGTATGTGTGTACGTATATATTATGCACGCGTGACCGTGTAACTGTAACTGTACGCCCAATCAATCAGCCATTATTTCCTCGCGCCTGACGCGTCTAATTCGATAGTCGAGTTCAGCTCGACAGAAACTGACACACATAGAAACCCTGAAAATAGCAGGATAAGAAGGAACAAATGTATCCATTAAGGGTAAGATAGTGACTGAAGGAACCTACCAATCGGCTAGGAAATGTAACAAAGAGAACAACACAGATGAACGATCCTTCGTCTATTATAGAAATAGCAGCACTTTGACATTGTGATTAGAAATATAGACATACTATCCGCGAGCTCTATTCTCGTGGCTTCCTTTTTGTTCCTCATCTCATTCTTCCATCTCATTGTACCGATCCTATTTTTTCATCCCCGAAAAAAAAGACATCTGCTCTTTCTCTCGCAGCCGTTATCGAAATAGAGAGAATAAAGCTAGTCACACACACTTTCCGTAACAATAACCGTAAACGTAACGTAGGTTTTCGAACCAATCGCGTTGCTCGATTCGGTCGTCCGTAACCGTAGCCGTAATACTTCAAGCAACGCGATTGGTCGAAAACCTTACTGTTACGGAAAGTGTGTGTGTGAGACTAGCTTGACGTAACACGCGGAAGAATAGGTGTCGGACGCAGCACACAAGCGGCACGAACGGGTCCGTGTGCGAGAGGACGCGTGTCCCGCATGCGTGAGCAGATACGCATACACGCGCTCGCACGTGCTCGTTCCGCCGAAAACCGACGGCCGTCGTAAGGGCAAATGGAGAAAGTGGGCCTGAAAAATACGTGTGCATACGTATGTATACATGTAATATCCGGCCCGTACATATTCCGCGGTGCAGAATGGATCTATTTTTGGCCTGGTTGCGGCGCGTGCACCCCCTCGGTCCGTGTAAACACGCGATCAGGACACAACAGGGGTGAAATAAAGTCCCCAGGAAGAGCTGCTCCTGAAGAACGCTCGTAAACCACAACGCCGGACAAATCAAATACAGATTCACATTGATGGTGAACGAGATCGATAGAAATTAGTTATGGAGGTTGCACGAAGGAAGTAGAGTTGTCAGTTTCAATCAACGTCCACGCTAATAATGTATGCACGCAGAAAAAAATGTAATTCTCTCTGGTAACCGTAAAATTTAAGTACCTGCAACTAGTTTTATAAGGTAACAAGAATTGATAATATTGAGTAGCAGTGAACATTATATATTTTTATTATAGTCTTCAATATTATTTTAATTCTTATTACTTTGTAAAACAACATTACAAGCTGCAGTAATTAAATTTTAAAGGTGTCACTTTATAGTTGCCAGAATTATTTTTCTTTTAATTTTTACAATTAGTAAATAATACTTATAAATAGAGTCAAATTTAATACATTTTCTTCAGTTAAATTGTTCAGTTTCGTTGTTTAGTTTCATTTTAATTAAATTTATGACACGTTGAAGCAGTGGCTTATAGAAATGATAAAAATAATTCTAATTAGATATAATTTGACATTATAAATTTAACAATATCGATAAGATCCTTCTACTCTTCAATCATGTTCATTCGACGAACAACCTAGCTGCTTTGTCCATTTAAATATGTCTAACATGTTTTGGCACTGGATCAAAGTTTTTCCTGAACAAACAATAACAGACAATTTGATCAACTATGATTGACGTTAACTATCGGAACCAAGTCGTGGGCCGATATTCATAATTAATTCTTATATTTAAGACCCTCTCAAGATGTCATGAACCAATCAGTGTAGCATCTTAAGGTTCTGCTTAAAATGGTCTTAAAATAAGAACGAACTATAAATACCACTTCGAGTCTCATAACTCTAACGCGAAGACCAGTCTCGATCTTGGGATCAGAGATCGTATTCAACGCTAAACGCACTACAAGAGCAAATCGGCTCCTCTCTTTCTTGGAGGCTGTGCGCGAACGAGAGAAAGGCAGATGTGGGCAAGTTAACGACCCGTTATCGCATGGACGCCGCCGCCGCTGCCGCCGCTGCCGCCGCCGTTGCTGAAACTGGTTGCTGCCGATTGCAGGAAGCGGGGCGCGGATCGAGGGGGTCGCGGCTAAGCCCCGCATGAAGGAGAGGCCCCGAGGGCGCGTTGCAATGAGGAGCGGCGGCAAAGCGCGAGGCGAATTGCGTTCGCGCGAGAGGTGCATTCGACGAGGCCACGATCGAACACGAAGGAGCGAACCGGTCGACGTGTGCACGCACAGTGCAGGTGTACTGATGCAGGTCGCGCGCGCGAATATCGCGAATATCGCGAATATCGCGTCTCCGCGCCGCGAGCGAATTTTCATTTTCGCGAGAAGGCGACATCGTCCCCTATTTGCACACAATATGCAAGCGACTGTTAATTAACGGAAACATACAGTCGGCGACGATACAATCGGTCGACGTCGTACGACGATGACCGGATGCAAATGCAAGCATTACCAGCATTTATCCATCGACGTCTATACGTAGGTAAACGGTTTTTGCCGTGAAAATTATCGTCAAGAGAAAGAGAGAGAGAGAGAGAGAGTTGAAGGATGAAAACGTGCAGTACGAAAGATCATCTGTGCATGGTGAAAATGTGAGAACAAGATGCGTTTTGCAAAGCATCGGCATTATCTCGAGCCTTTCTCTGTTCGAACCGCCATTCCCCTAGCAGCAACAATCGCTTCCGTGGAAGCCTTGACTGCAGGTAGAAGCCTGTTATACAAAATCGACACAAAGGCGAAGAGAAAAATGAAAGGGAAGGGACGAACGGAATAGCATCGTACGCTCGACAAGAAAACGCCAAGAATATATCCTTGTATCACTTTTTCTTTTTTTCTCTCTTTTTAATTCTACTATCTTGAAAAACATGTTTTGATTAAACCTACAAAAAGACTCAAAAATATTTTGTATTTGAATTAGAAATGATCTACTCGAGTCTTTATTATTAAAATTTTCTATTCAATTTTTATCATGTATCTAAATGTCGTTTAATATAACGTGACTGTGTTATTTGAATATTTATTAAAATAATATTCAATTTTTTTTCTTAGTAACAAAATAACACAATTTATGAATATATGAATAACATAAAAATGTTTTAAAACGTAAATTCTAAAATAAATGAACAAAATATGTTAATTTAACATATTATAAATGCTAATTTTAATAAAGAAATATGAATGCTTACAAAATCTGTCACTATTATGGTTTGGCGTTAACTTTTTTTATATAATATTTTTGTGTTACTTCCTAACATATTCATTTTACTAAATTAACACAAAAATTTGAGTGAACCATTTGGGACACTTCAAATTTATTAAATTTAACACGTAATTAGAAATTGTCTCACCAAAATGTCATTTTTCTTAGATCTTTTGTTGGTTTAATCAAAACATTTTTCTCTGTGTATTAATTGCAAAATTAATCCACATATAAACACACATTCTTTACACTATTAAATTCATAATGTCCAATTACACCCAATTTAGGTTATTTTTAATCATATCTATAGGTCGTCACTATTCCTACCCAATATGTCATTAATTTAACTAAGATAATGGAGTTAAATATTTAATTTAAGAAAATGTATTAAATTTGACTCATGTTTAATCTAACTATTATTTATTCAATGGGTACTTAATATGTTTATTTTGAAACAATATAATCACAAAAATAGATTGACTTAATTTTGACAGATGGAAGTTAAAAATAACATAATGTTATTTTTACCTCGGGACTAAATTATCATTGCTCCTTTGATATCTAATAGTGTAATTTAAAGATATACCGATTGTGTACCGATTTGGTGCAACTGATTATTCCGCCGTAAAATATTTAATCTGCAAGCTTTTCTTTTTTCCAAATAGTGGAATATTCTAGACAATTTCAAAAAATTTTCTCTTTATTCTAGACATATATTATAGAATTTAAAAGTATTTATAAATTATTCAGAATATATTCCGATCGGAATTGTCCAATTATTCCCTAAATCTCTATTTCTGAAAAAATTGGAATAATTCCAATCGAAATCTATTCACTGCAGCTATTCTATAACATGTATCTCCAGAGCTGATATGAAAAAGATTGCTCGTCTCTGCGTGACGATTCGAAATGTCGATGACGCGACAAAGAGATACCGGCACAGCCGGTATGCGCGATTGCGCGATCCCAAGCGTGGAAAAGGTCGGCTAGAAATCGCGCGTACGTACCGTACGTACCGTATAATCCGTACGTACGGTTCGATTGTTCGGGGGTTAAGAAGTGTGCGACCATCAAGCAGATGGTGGGGCACGGAATCAAGATGGCGTAACGACCGGTCGTTCTTCGAGGGATCGTTCGTACGTTCAGTCATATTGGTCGACTCTACGAAACTCGGAGAAAGTATCGCCGGTTTGACTCCGACCCGAACTTCGCGGGTAACTCTCGGAGGGCATAGGGATTTATCGTATCCTCGAGAAGGACGAGCGGAACGCCGACGTCCTCGAAGTTCCCCTCGCGACGCGGCTGGCGCCGTCCGCTATATCGATTGCCGTTCCGGCTTGCCCATTTTCAAAATGGCGCGGGGAGGGGACGGTCGAAATCCGGATGCCCCGGAGCGGCGGCCACGTCCCGGCTGCGATTCCGCCTCGGCCGTTTCCTGATTTCCGGCGCGCGGAGATCCCACCGGTTGATCTCCCTAGCGAGAAAAATCGTCGATGCGTATTTAAGAACAACGACAATCGATAGGACGATATCGGACGTACGCGGCGTGCACGCACGCGCGCGTGCTCGTGAAAAAAACTTTCGTGGATGTGCAACAGTTACTTCGAGGAAGGCCGCGCGACACGAAAAAAAAATCCCAGCTTCCTTTTGTTCACCGAGAAAAAAAAAGAACGCGAAACTCGACAATCGATCGGAGGCGCGTGGAGATGAAAAGTCGGGGACGCCGGACGATCGTCGGCTCGTCGCCGGTACTCACCTTCTCGAATCTCGGCAGTAAAAGCGCTGAATACTTTCCCTGTATATACCGCGTCGCCGGCGAAGCACACTTCGCGATGCACCTTGTAATCCTTTCTCGACGAAATCGGAGTTTCGCCGGGCGCACGTCCGTCCGGCGGCACAATGCGTCTCTTTCTCTCTCTCTCTCTCTCTCCCTCTCTCTCTCTCTCTCTCTTTCTCTCTCACACAGGTTCACGTGTGCACCGATACAACGGACGGGACGGGCTCTGCTCCGATTTATCACGACGTTACAACGTGCGTAGGAAGAAAGGCTCTCCTCTTTCTCTCTCTCTATCTCTCTTTCACTCTCGTACGGCGTGACGATGGAGAAAACTTTTTCAACGGGAGCACGATCGCGAACACATCCACTTGGCTCGGTAACGCGCGACCAACTGGCGGCGAACACGAGCGGAGGGGAAGCCGCGTCTGTCTGTTGGTCCGTCTGTCCGTCTTTCTGTCACCAACGCGTTGCTCTCTCGCACCAACGAGCCTGATTCCCTCTCCCTCACTGCTTTTCTCTCTCTCTCTCTTTCTCTCTTACTCGTTTGTCCTTTCAGGATTCTTCTATCCTTCTCTTTCTCTCTCTCTCGCTCCGTTTCTGCCTCTCTCTATCTCCTTCCCTCTTCCCTCTCTTTCCTCCACTATCCCTCTATCTCCTTCCTTCCACTTTCCGTTGCTCCTAGTCTTCTTCTTTCTATCTTTCGTTCTCTCTACACGCACAGCCTGTGTATATCGGCTTCCTCTCTCTCTCTCTCTCTCTCTCTCGTAAGTCGCAGGTACGTCGATGCTCCAAATGAGACTCGTGAAAGGGCACACCGGGGAAACGCGACCGTGTTCTTTCCTCTCGTAGAACGTCCTCGACGAAGGATGGCCGGAACGCGTGGCGACGACGTGCATACACGGAACGAATCACAGGGCGAATCACGGGACTCGCGTTGGCCGGGCTCTACGGTCGGGTTAATGATCGATCGGCTCCTCTCTCGGCGGTGCGCCGGGTAGCAGCAGCAGCACCAGCAGTAGCAGAGCAGCGAGAGATATCTCGCCGTCGCCGCGAGAGACGCTCCTTTGTTCTGCTTAGCTTGCTTGTTCTGTCTGCGTCCTACACGCCCACGACGCTCTCTTTTTCTCGTCCCGGAAAACGCCCGGAACGCGACACGTATCTCTCGCGAGAGAAATCGATCTGTGCCTCGAAAATTCGCTTCTACAACGCTTCATGAACTGTGGACTCGTTCCCCCGGTTTTTTCCTTCACGCGGATCCTGTGGCCAAAATGCCAGGCACGATCCGCACCTCTCGACCGTCAGAGAAAGAATGAGTTACCACGAGAACGGCGACGGAGGGGTGGCAGGGATGTAACGGGCGAGTCCCGGCACCCCGGGATCTCCATCCATTGCATGGTGGCAGCCCTGTCGACGACTTCAGCTCTAACCTGGAGCGAGAAGAGAGCGGGGTACGGAGCGGTCGACGAAGGGCGGGGCCCTGTGTTACGAAGGGTTACTTACCTAGGGATACCCTCGTTTCTCTCAACGCGAACGTCGAAGAAACGATTTTCAGGGTCGTGTCTTCAATTCAAGGTCCGAACTTCAATTCGACTCCGTCCGTCGTGTCGAACTTTGCGATTGTCGCATACAGACTTAGAGTAGAATACTACAGCTTTCTCTTAAGTAATCTCGTATGAAGATGTCAGGATATTATAAATTATAGTGGCGCACGACACGAGAATATAAATTAGCCAGGACGCAGTTTCCACATTTCCGTTTCCACATTTATACCTGAGCAACATATAACTAACAACTAGCATGCTTAATGACTTTAAACACACAGCTAGTGTAGTACAATACTTAAAAAAAACATATACTAAAACTTTTAGAGTGAATTATAAATTTATTAAATTTTTGAATTTAAAAAATTCAATTTTATAATGAATTTTTTTAATGCACATTAAAATTAGAAATACATGTATGTTTACTCTAAACTCTTTGGAGTCGAATCTTTTACTCTAAAGAGTGAAATCTCATTCCTAAAAATTAAAAATTAAACTACACTTTTTCAAGACTGACTCAATTTTCACTCTTTATAGTAAGATTCCACTTCAAAGAATTTAGAGAGCAAACGTACATATATTTCTAATTTCTATGTGTATTTTAAAAGTTCGTTATGAATTTATTGAATTTTTTTATTCATTAAAAATTTAATAAATTTTTCTTTAAACATGAATGTTCATGAAACATCATTTTTATAAGACATAGAAGCGAAAGAAGATACTTTACACCATTTAAGCACACAATAATGTTCATTGTAAACTAATATACCGATGACATAACTTATTCGCCGACATTAATCTAATTCATAGGATACCTAAAGTGCCAAGATAGAATCCTTATTTTATGTCTTGTACGAGCGAAGAGGATTAAATCACGTTCCTCTGCAAATCGAACAAGTTCCCTTCTTCTTTGGATTGTTCGACTCCGAAACTGGTTTCCTCGCCGCCTCGGTTAAATTTCAGTTAAGGATCGTGGATAACGATCCTCTTAAGCTCACGTTATTCCCAATAACGACGCAAATAGCTGGCAATCTCCCCCATGGCGATTTTTTTTATCATCCCGCATAATTCCAACAATCGTTGGTAAGAATCACGCCTTACATTATCGTAAAATTTTCGTGAAAAATTTCCATAAAAGGCGCCGCACTCTAATGCTTAAACGTAATGTGTCATCCCAAGAAATTAAAAATTTAAATCATTCTCTGCATTTTTAATCTCTGAATTTGGTAAATTACGTGCCACAACGCGTAACATTATATTTGAAGGAACAATTTTGCTGAAGAACCTAAAAATTTGATAGATACAGATCTGAAAATAATTTTATTGGATCATCAAAATAATAATGCAGGAATCTTAAGCAAGGCTGTAAAATATTTTGATATTCTACCAAATTTTTTCATCCTACGTAATTGTTTTGACAGTCCAGCAAAAATACTTT
This sequence comes from Acromyrmex echinatior, assembly GCF_024713525.1. NCBI lineage: Eukaryota > Metazoa > Arthropoda > Insecta > Hymenoptera > Formicidae > Acromyrmex > Acromyrmex echinatior. Next base: position 10,284,559 of record NC_141865.1, on the reverse strand, counting down.
TCAAATCTGTATCTAGCTAAATTTTTAAATCAACAATTTAAGCAAAATTGTTCTTTCAGTATAAAGGAATTTTGAAAGAATTGATTAATCGCTAAGTTGATCAGGTACAATTTCCTATTTCCCTTGATACAGTTCACCGAATCATATTAAGGATGATTAAATCGACGATTATCGCAAGTTATTCATGCAATCTTTGTCGATTGCAGTGCACTACCTAGAAATCGACAGTCGTTTGGACGACTACGATGGTCGCTCGAGCGAAATAAAACACACGTTACATACCTGCTTGCAGTCAGCTCGGTTATATTACGAATAGCCTTTTGCCTTTGGCAACGAGAAACTAGTGACTAATGGAAAATGATGAGTGAGGGATGTTTGAGAAGATGGAAGACGAAGTTAAACATAACGAATAGAATTTTGACCTGATCGTCATAAATCGATACCATAAATAAACAGAGGAGAGGCATGAGATCTATTTTCTATAGCTGAACTAGTGTATACACTTTTCGAATTTTAAATAAATAGTTATCTATTTGTTTAATATTTAACGAAAACGAAAAAAAAAGCTTTAGTACAATCTATTGAAGGAATAAAAAAAACAGAGCTGCAAGGGAAAAACGAGTTGCTAAAGTATCTAAAAATGTAGGCATAGATCTGAAAGTAACTTTGTTGGACCATCAGAATAAATTATGTAGAAAATTCAAACATGTTGCTGCAAAAGTTTTGACATTCTATATAATTGGTTTGAGTATCATAAGTTATACATCATTATTTTGGTAGTTCCACCAATCAAAATTAGTTTCAGATCTATCCAATACATCTAACCAATTTGATTACATTTTTAGATGTTCCAGCAATCGTTATAAAACACAGATATGGTAAGTAAATATGAGGAGGGATATAAAATTTATTTTCTATATCTGAACTAGTGTACACACTTTTGGAATTTGAAGTGACATAGTTATCTATTTGTTTGATATTTACTGAAGGAGAAAAAGAAAGTGCAATCTGTAGGAATGAAAAAAAAACAGCTACATGGAAAGAACAAGTTTTAAAATATTTAAAAAAATTTAGATAAATCTGGAAATAATTTTATTAGACTATCAAAATATTTATGTAGAAATCTTCTCAAGCATAACGAACAATGCTGCCAAAAGTTATTCTAGCAAAAGTTATTCATCTTGAATGTCATGCATAATTATTTTGACAGTTCAATAAAATTACTTTTAGACCTGTATCCAGTTAATTTAATAAAATTTTTAAATATACTTCGATAAAACCGTTCTTTCCATATAGAACAGAGATATGAGACGGAATGAAATATTATTGAAATCTGAATCGTCTAAAAGGTTATCTTTTACCCGTGATAAAGAGAGATAAATTGTAGGAATTCGAAAATGTTATAGTAACATATAACTCAATTATGAAAGTGAATAGCATTTCTATTGAGGAACATCACTGCCATTCTTTTCAGACGTACGTTAATTAATATGAATCAAAAGGTTGCGAAATTTATTATTCAAGTATCTTCAAAGTTATCATATTTTCTTTCACTGATGATCTTAATTATCGTGAAAGGCCGGAATTTTTCATAAGAATGAGTGGGCGCAATCGACTCGTTATCATTTTTATATGGATAAATTAATCCTCCGGAATCACTCTTCCTATCTCGACGCGTCGTTATATTACGATACAAGCAAGCTGATTCTCGCTGCCACGCCCATGAAGCGATCGTTTCGGCTCACTCGTGGAAGAAGCGAGACTACCTACGCGACGATGCTTAATGCAGAAATTACGAATATTTTCGCCGTTTCGATCGCGGTTTATTGGAAACGTACGTACGATTTCATCTTTAATCGCGTTTATCTCGGATGACGCGGCATTAAAGAGCTGCAAGCCACCTCCTCACGATGCAAACCTTTCGCTGCGAATCCGATCTGTCCGATCTGTCACGATCTCGTGCGCTAATGGCCGGCTATGCTAATCTGAGCCCTACGTTGTAACGATCTCCTTCTGTCTGTCTCTCTCTTTCTCTCTCTCTCTCGCTTACATAATTAGACGGGGGAAGATAATTTCTGATTCGCGCACTCCGCACGACGGCTTACTAATTAAATGCAATTATCCGTTGGCAAACAAGTTTGATCCCCTTGCGATTTGCCGTTCACAAAGCGAAACGTTTATTAACTTCTTGCCGATCTCCTGAATTTTGTTTCGAGGTTAAACGGATTGAGATCATGTAAGCAGGTCAACAATTTTGTATCTAATATAAAAAATTAATTAAAATTAATAATTACAAGTAAAAAGTTAGGCCGATAAGAATAAATCAATTAATAGACATAATTCTATTTTCGGTCAAAACGGATCTTGGTAATATTAATCGTGGAACTGAAATTCTATCGAGAGAGAGATAAAATCTTAAATGATATAGGTTTATTATTTAATTTGTAACGTTCATTTTCAATCACCTATAATTCTCACTTGCTTAATAATTTTCATATGCAAATTTTTGCAGATATATTAATAATACCTATTACAAAATCATTAAAGATCAATTTCTTACTTTATACCGTCACAGTGTATTTGAAACTTATATAATTTAATTAAGTTATAATATGGAAGAATCATATTATTAGTATAATAAATTATAAGCGATTGAAAATAACGTCACAAATTAAGTAATAAACCTATATGCTTCATTTAAGATGCATTTTGTCTCAATAGAACTCAATTTCACGATTAATATAATATTATCAAGATATTTAATATTGCATTAAAAGTTAATCTCTCTCGGTACGAAAGCCTTTGTCTAAATTTCTCAATTCTGAATAAGGAATCTGGCTTTAACATAGGCTAATTGCGAATCACCATACAGTCGCAATCGTTATGCACCGTCACTGGCAAGTCATCGCTAGAGCATCCGTGCGATTTGTCGGGCACCTGTCGCTCGAATGAAGGACGATATCAATATTTACCAGCACGGCTTTGCCGCCGGTATGCAAAACTGCTTACGCATCGTTTAAGTGTAAGACGTCGTATGGTAATCCGTCTGGAATGTGTAAGCTCTAATCGTCGCCTTGATTCACGACAATCAATCCCGCGACGCACTTGGCAGCCTGGGATCACTTTCGTGGCTCGTCACTCCGGAAATCGGCTATCAGGAGATGGCAGAGGAAGATCATTTCCCTTCTCGGTATCGAATTATCTGTACATATACATGTGTACATAGGCGCGTGTTGCGCGCATCAGCGCTAAGATGCACCAATGCATTCCATGTCGAGGACATTCTCGTGCGCACGTAAAACAATAACCGGATAGACATTTCCCACGAATGAAAACCTACTCGCAACACCTGCGCAGAATCCTGACCACCCACAACTAATAATTGATGGAAAAAAACTGAACGTAAACTGCGAAAGCGTTCGTGCTTGATTACGAATGCCTGAACAATCCAATAAACAAATTTTTTAATCGCTCTCCAAAAATAATTTAACAATGTCCGTCAAGAGATACATCTCTGAAGCTGCTAAATAACGAAATCCTTGAAAATATTGTGAGATTCATTATACAATACGTTATAAGAAGTTCCATTGCGAACGGAATGTCTTCTCGGCTCTTAGTTTTTTAAAGACTTTATTATGAAGCAGTCAATTCTTAAGTCACGTAATTACATTTCTCCGTCGCGCACAAATGGTCGAACAATTTCTTTCGACGCCGAACAAACAATTACACGAGCAACGGGTTATTTCAAACAAGAAAGTTGGGAAAGTTCAAACCAAAACGAACTTTGGCCCAACTTTCCGAGTTAGCAAAGCGTTTCCTCGGTCTCTGGACGTCAGAAATCACAATGGCTCGACTGTCCCCCGCGGATTAAAGATTCGACGAAGAAGCCATGCCGAATCGTAAAACTGACAGACATTTCTCTCTGCGAGCATGGTGAAGAAACGAGGCCGTAAATTCCGCGTACTGTGCGATACGGATTACTCACTTGGGACGACGACGAACGTTGAACGACGACGATGGCAATGATGACGATGTCGTAACGCGAATTACTCATAACGTCGCTCACTTCGCTGCTGTTTCTGAACATTGCGGCGAACGATCGCGTACGTACAATTCCAAGTTAAATAATCAACGTTACGAAAAGTACCTGCTGTTTTTGCACGAATATTATTCGCAATAGTAACGGATCGATACATTTTCTTACCAAACCATCACACTTGTTATATCTTTTTTTTTTCCTTCCTATAACAAACTCATTTCTCTCAGAGGTTTATATTACAATTTGACAAAAAGAAAGTATTTTTCAGCGAAACCTTTTTATTAAAATCGGACCTGTTTGAGATAGCAGTACAATTGTCGGAAATGGAACTCTGGTCGCATCAACGTCTCAGAGATTTTCCTTATTCAAATAGGTATGAACAGCTACGAACAAGTACGGACAGGTTTAAAAGGAAGATGGCGAAAAGCGAGGAAAATGCCGCGACTATTTCAACGTAAAGGAACAGATTCTAAATTACGAGAGAATTCTGGAAAATTGCGTTTCTTGTTAGATACATAATAATTTCCGGTTTAACGGAGTATTATGAGAAATTTATTCCAGATTCGTAGAAAAATTTCTAATTGAGAGAAAGTGCACGATTTGTGGTGCACCACATATATCAAACGCGCTCGTAATACAAGGGCTGCCCACGAATTAATGGAAATCGATTTCGGAGGCACCCGCGAGCCTTATAGATTCAATTTATCTGTTATAAAACGATATACCTCTCTCTCTCTTTTGTCCTCCGATGCGTTTGGCGCACGTCCCATAATCGAAATCTATCTCCTAGATAGATTTCCAATTACCGGGCAGCGTTACAGAAACGCGCAGTTAAAGTAATTCGATTAAACTGCATGGCGTCCAAGAGGCGTACTGTTTCGAATAAATCTCTAGCTATTTCCTCGTAATTTTCAAAGTTGACTCCTTCACAGTCATTCTGAGAA